>NW_025408303.1:0-78678 GCF_905475395.1 Chrysoperla carnea
ATGTCAAAATGTATACATAGAGGTCGTTTATGACTGGACTAAGTATAAATAAGCCAAAAACGATCAAATTTGACATTTTTCGATAGAAAAAACATTTTTTGAAAATTTTCGATTTTTTAACATGAGAGTCATGACTTTACAAATCATTGAAATTTTGTTCCAAGTAAGTCAAATTGTATACATAGAGGTCGTTTATGACTGGACTAAGCATAAATAAGCCAAAAAAGATCAAATTTGACATTTTTCGATAGAAAAAAACATTTTTTGAAAATTTTCGATTTTTCAACATGAGAGTCATGACTATACAAATCATTGAAATTTTGATCCAAGTAAGTCAAAATGTATACATAGAGGTCGTTTATGACTGGACCAATGATAAATAAGCCAAAAATGATAAAATTTGACATTTTTCGATAGAAAAAACATTTTTTGAAAATTTTCGACTTTTTAACATGAGCGTCATGACTATACAAATAATTGAAATTTTGATCCAAGTAAGTCAGAATGTAAACATAGAGGTCGTTTATGACTGGAATAAGTATAAATAAGCCAAAAATGATCAAATTTGACATTTTTCGATAGAAAAAACATTTTTTGAAAATTTTCGATTTTTCAACATGAGAGTCATGACATTACAAATCATTGAAATTTTGATCCAAGTAAGTCAAAATGTATACATAGAAGTCCTTTATGACTGTACTAAGTATAAATAAGCCAAAAATGATCAAATTTGACATTTTTTGATAGAAAAAACATTTTTTGAAAATTTTCGATTTTTCAACATGAGAGTCATGACTATACAAATAATTGAAATTTTGATCCAAGTAAGTCAAAATGTAAACATAGAGGTCCTTTATGACTGGACAAAGTATAAATAAGCCAAAGATGATCAAATTTGACATTTTTCGATAGAAAAAACATTTTTTGAAAATTTTCGACTTTTCAACATGAGCGTCATGACTATACAAATCATTGAAATTTTGATCCAAGTAAGTCAAAATGTATACAGAGGAGTCGTTTATGACTGGACTAAGTATAAATAAGCCATTAATGATCAAATTTGACATTTTGGATAAAAAAAACATTTTTTGAAAATTTTGGATTTTTCAACATGAGAGTCATGACTATACACATCATTGAAATTTTGATCCAAGTAAGTAAAAATGTATACATAGAGGTCGCTTATGACTGGACAAGTATAAATAAGCCGAAAATGATCAAATTTGACATTTTTCGACAGAAAAAACATGTTTTGAAAATTTTCGATTTTTCAACATGAGCGTCATGACTATACAAATCATTGAAATTTTGATCCAAGTAAGTCAAAATGTATACACAGAGATCGTTTATGACTGGACTAAGCATAAATAAGCCAAAAAAGATCAAATTTGACATTTTTCGATAGAAAAAACATTTTTTGAAAATTTTCGATTTTTTAACATGAGAGTCATGACTTTACAAATCATTGAAATTTTGTTCCAAGTAAGTCAAAATGTATACATAGAGGACGTTTATGACTGGACTAAGCATAAATAAGCCAAAAAAGATCAAATTTGACATTTTTCGATAGAAAAAACATTTTTTGAAAATTTTCGATTTTTCAACATGAGAGTCATGACTATACAAATCATTGAAATTTTGATCCAAGTAAGTCAAAATGTATACATAGAGGTCGTTTATGACTGGACCAATGATAAATAAGCCAAAAATGATCAAATTTGACATTTTTCGATAGAAAAAACATTTTTTGAAAATTTTCCACTTTTTAACATGAGCGTCATGACTATACAAATAATTGAAATTTTGATCCAAGTAAGTCAGAATGTAAACATAGAGGTCGTTTATGACTGGAATAAGTATAAATAAGCCAAAAATGATCAAATTTGACATTTTTCGATAGAAAAAAAACATTTTTTGAAAATTTTCGATTTTTCAACATGAGAGTCATGACTATACAAATCATTGAAATTTTGATCCAAGTAAGTCAAAATGTATACATAGAGGTCGTTTAAGACTGGACTAAGTATAAATAAGCCATTAATGATCAAATTTGACATTTTTCGATAGAAAAAACATTTTTTGAAAATTTTCGATTTTTCAACATGAGAGTCATGACTATACAAATGATTGAAATTTTGATCCAAGCAAGTCAAAATGTATACTTAGAGGTCGTTTATGACTGGACCAAGCATAAATAAGCCGAAAATGATCAAATTTGACATTTTTCGATAGAATAAACATTTTTTGAAAATTTTCGATTTTTCAACATGAGCGTCATGACTATACAAATCATTGAAATTTTGATCCAAGTAACTCAAAATGTATACACAGAGGTCGTTTATGACTGGACTAAGTATAAATAGGCCAAAAATGATCAAATTTGACATTTTTCGATAGAAAAAAATTTTTTGAAAATTTTCGATTTTTCAACATGAGAGTCATGACTATACAAATCATTGAAATTTTGATCCAAGTATGTCAAAATGTATACATAGAGGTCGTTTATGACTGGACTAAGTATAAATAAGCCAAAAACGATCAAATTTGACATTTTTCGATAGAAAAAACATTTTTTGAAAATTTTCGATTTTTTAACATGAGAGTCATGACTTTACAAATCATTGAAATTTTGTTCCAAGTAAGTCAAAATGTATACATAGAGGTCGTTTATGACTGGACTAAGCATAAATAAGCCAAAAAAGATCAAATTTGACATTTTTCGATAGAAAAAACATTTTTTGAAAATTTTCGATTTTTCAACATGAGAGTCATGACTATACAAATCATTGAAATTTTGATCCAAGTAAGTCAAAATGTATACATAGAGGTCGTTTATGACTGGACCAATGATAAATAAGCCAAAAATGATCAAATTTGACATTTTTCGATAGAAAAAACATTTTTTGAAAATTTTCGACTTTTTAACATGAGCGTCATGACTATACAAATAATTGAAATTTTGATCCAAGTAAGTCAGAATGTAAACATAGAGGTCGTTTATGACTGGAATAAGTATAAATAAGCCAAAAATGATCAAATTTGACATTTTTCGATAGAAAAAAACATTTTTTGAAAATTTTCAATTTTTCAACATGAGAGTCATGACATTACAAATCATTGAAATTTTGATCCAAGTAAGTCAAAATGTATACATAGAAGTCCTTTATGACTGTACTAAGTATAAATAAGCCAAAAATGATCAAATTTGACATTTTTTGATAGAAAAAACATTTTTTGAAAATTTTCGATTTTTCAACATGAGAGTCATGACTATACAAATCATTGAAATTTTGATCCAAGTAAGTCAAAATGTATACATAGAGGTCGTTTAAGACTGGACTAAGTATAAATAAGCCATTAATGATCAAATTTGACATTTTTCGATAGAAAAAACATTTTTTGAAAATTTTCGATTTTTCAACATGAGAGTCATGACTATACAAATGATTTAAATTTTGATCCAAGCAAGTCAAAATGTATACTTAGAGGTCGTTTATGACTGGACCAAGTATAAATAAGCCGAAAATGATCAAATTTGACATTTTTCGATAGAATAAACATTTTTTGAAAATTTTCGATTTTTCAACATGAGCGTCATGACTATACAAATCATTGAAATTTTGATCCAAGTAACTCAAAATGTATACACAGAGGTCGTTTATGACTGGACTAAGTATAAATAGGCCAAAAATGATCAAATTTGACATTTTTCGATAGAAAAAAATTTTTTGAAAATTTTCGATTTTTCAACATGAGAGTCATGACTATACAAATCATTGAAATTTTGATCCAAGTATGTCAAAATGTATACATAGAGGTCGTTTATGACTGGACTAAGTATAAATAAGCCAAAAACGATCAAATTTGACATTTTTCGATAGAAAAAACATTTTTTGAAAATTTTCGATTTTTTAACATGAGAGTCATGACTTTACAAATCATTGAAATTTTGTTCCAAGTAAGTCAAAATGTATACATAGAGGTCGTTTATGACTGGACTAAGCATAAATAAGCCAAAAAAGATCAAATTTGACATTTTTCGATAGAAAAAACATTTTTTGAAAGTTTTCGATTTTTCAACATGAGAGTCATGACTATACAAATCATTGAAATTTTGATCCAAGTAAGTCAAAATGTATACATAGAGGTCGTTTATGACTGGACCAATGATAAATAAGCCAAAAATGATCAAATTTGACATTTTTCGATAGAAAAAACATTTTTTGAAAATTTTCGACTTTTTAACATGAGCGTCATGACTATACAAATAATTGAAATTTTGATCCAAGTAAGTCAGAATGTAAACATAGAGGTCGTTTATGACTGGAATAAGTATAAATAAGCCAAAAATGATCAAATTTGACATTTTTCGATAGAAAAAACATTTTTTGAAAATTTTCGATTTTTCAACATGAGAGTCATGACATTACAAATCATTGAAATTTTGATCCAAGTAAGTCAAAATGTATACATAGAAGTCCTTTATGACTGTACTAAGTATAAATAAGCCAAAAATGATCAAAGTTGACATTTTTTGATAGAAAAAACATTTTTTGAAAATTTTCGATTTTTCAACATGAGAGTCATGACTATACAAATCATTGAAATTTTGATCCAAGTAAGTCAAAATGTATACATAGAGGTCGTTTAAGACTGGACTAAGTATAAATAAGCCATTAATGATCAAATTTGACATTTTTCGATAGAAAAAACATTTTTTGAAAATTTTCGATTTTTCAACATGAGAGTCATGACTATACAAATGATTGAAATTTTGATCCAAGCAAGTCAAAATGTATACTTAGAGGTCGTTTATGACTGGACCAAGTATAAATAAGCCGAAAATGATCAAATTTGACATTTTTCGATAGAATAAACATTTTTTGAAAATTTTCGATTTTTCAACATGAGCGTCATGACTATACAAATCATTGAAATTTTGATCCAAGTAAGTCAAAATGTATACGCAGAGGTCGTTTATGACTGGACTAAGTATAAATAGGCCAAAAATGATCAAATTTGACATTTTTCGATAGAAAAAAATTTTTTGAAAATTTTCGATTTTTCAACATGAGAGTCATGACTATACAAATCATTGAAATTTTGATCCAAGTATGTCAAAATGTATACATAGAGGTCGTTTATGACTGGACTAAGTATAAATAAGCCAAAAACGATCAAATTTGACATTTTTCGATAGAAAAAACATTTTTTGAAAATTTTCGATCTTTTAACATGAGAGTCATGACTTTACAAATCATTGAAATTTTGTTCCAAGTAAGTCAAAATGTATACATAGAGGTCGTTTATGACTGGACTAAGCATAAATAAGCCAAAAAAGATCAAATTTGACATTTTTCGATAGAAAAAAACATTTTTTGAAAATTTTCGATTTTTCAACATGAGAGTCATGACTATACAAATCATTGAAATTTTGATCCAAGTAAGTCAAAATGTATACGTAGAGGTCGTTTATGACTGGACCAATGATAAATAAGCCAAAAATGATCAAATTTGACATTTTTCGATAGAAAAAACATTTTTTGAAAATTTTCGACTTTTTAACATGAGCGTCATGACTATACAAATAATTGAAATTTTGATCCAAGTAAGTCAGAATGTAAACATAGAGGTCGTTTATGACTGGACTAAGCATAAATAAGCCAAAAAAGATCAAATTTGACATTTTTCGATAGAAAAAACATTTTTTGAAAATTTTCGATTTTTCAACATGAGAGTCATGACTATACAAATCATTGAAATTTTGATCCAAGTAAGTCAAAATGTATACATAGAGGTCGTTTATGACTGGACCAATGATAAATAAGCCAAAAATGATCAAATTTGACATTTTTCGATAGAAAAAACATTTTTTGAAAATTTTCGACTTTTTAACATGAGCGTCATGACTATACAAATAATTGAAATTTTGATCCAAGTAAGTCAGAATGTAAACATAGAGGTCGTTTATGACTGGAATAAGTATAAATAAGCCAAAAATGATCAAATTTGACATTTTTCGATAGAAAAAACATTTTTTGAAAATTTTCGATTTTTTAACATGAGAGTCATGACTTTACAAATCATTGAAATTTTGATCAAAGTAAGTCAAAATGTATACACAGAGGTCGTTTATGACTGGACTAAGTATAAATAGGCCAAAAATGATCAAATTTGACATTTTTCGATAGAAAAAAATTTTTTGAAAATTTTCGATTTTTCAACATGAGAGTCATGACTATACAAATCATTGAAATTTTGATCCAAGTATGTCAAAATGTATACATAGAGGTCGTTTATGACTGGACTAAGTATAAATAAGCCAAAAATGATCAAATTTGACATTTTTCGATAGAAAAAACATTTTTTGAAAACATTCGATTTTACAACTAGAATGTCATGACTATACAAATCATTAAAATTTTGATCCAAGTAAGTCAAAATGTATACATAGAGGTCGTTTATGACTGGACTAAGTATAAATAAGCCAAAAATGATCAAGTTTGACATTTTTCGATAGAAAAAACATTTTTTGAAAATTTTCGATTTTTCAACATGAGAGTCATGAATATACAAATCATTGAAATTTTGATCCAAGTAAGTCAAAATGTATACATAGAGGTCGTTTATGACTGGACTAAGTATAAATAAGCCAAAAACGATCAAATTTGACATTTTTCGATAGAAAAAACATTTTTTGAAAATTTTCGATTTTTCAACTAGAATGTCATGACTATACAAATAATTGAAATTTTGATCCAAGTAAGTCAAAATGTATACATAGAAGTCGTTTATGACTGGACTAAGTATAAATAAGCCAAAACTGATCAAATTTGATATTTTTCGATAGAAAAAACATTTTTTGAAAATTTTCGATTTTTCAACATGAGAGTCATGACTATACAAATCATTGAAATTTTGATCCAAGTAAATCAAAATGTATACATAGAGGTCGTTTATGACTGGACTAAGTATAAATAAGCCATTAATGATCAAATTTGACATTTTGGATAGAAAAAACATTTTTTGAAAATTTTGGATTTTTCAACATGAGAGTCATGACTATACACATCATTGAAATTTTGATCCAAGTAAGTAAAAATGTATACATAGAGGTCGTTTATGACTGGACCAAGTATAAATAAGCCGAAAATGATCAAATTTGACATTTTTCGACAGAAAAAACATGTTTTGAAAATTTTCGATTTTTCAACATGAGCGTCATGACTATACAAATCATTGAAATTTTGATCCAAATAAGTCAAAATGTATACACAGAGATCGTTTATGACTGGACTAAGTATAAATAGGCCAAAAATGATCAAATTTGACATTTTTCGATAGAAAAAAATTTTTTGAAAATTTTCGATTTTCAACATGAGAGTCATGACCATACATATCATTGAAATTTTGATCCAAGTAAGTCAAAATGTATACATAGAGGTCGTTTATGACTGGACTAAGTATAAATAAGCCAAAACTGATCAAATTTGATATTTTTCGATAGAAAAAACATTTTTTGAAATTTTCGATTTTTCAACTAGAATGTCATGACTATACAAATCATTGAAATTTTGTTCCAAGTAAGTCAAAATGTATACATAGAGGTCGTTTATGACTGGACCAATGATAAATAAGCCAAAAATGATCAAATTTGACATTTTTCGATAGAAAAAACATTTTTTGAAAATTTTCGACTTTTTAACATGAGCGTCATGACTATACAAATAATTGAAATTTTGATCCAAGTAAGTCAGAATGTAAACATAGAGGTCGTTTATGACTGGAATAAGTATAAATAAGCCAAAAATGATCAAATTTGACATTTTTCGATAGAAAAAACATTTTTTGAAAATTTTCGATTTTTCAACATGAGAGTCATGACTTTACAAATCATTGAAATTTTGATCCAAGTAAGTCAAAATGTATACATAGAAGTCCTTTATGACTGTACTAAGTATAAATAAGCCAAAAATGATCAAATTTGACATTTTTTGATAGAAAAAACATTTTTTGAAAATTTTCGATTTTTCAACATGAGAGTCATGACTATACAAATAATTGAAATTTTGATCCAAGTAAGTCAAAATGTAAACATAGAGGTCCTTTATGACTGGACAAAGTATAAATAAGCCAAAGATGATCAAATTAGACATTTTTCGATAGAAAAAACATTTTTTGAAAATTTTCGACTTTTCAACATGAGCGTCATGACTATACAAATCATTGAAATTTTGATCCAAGTAAGTCAAAATGTATACAGAGGAGTCGTTTATGACTGGACTAAGTATAAATAAGCCAAAAATGATCAAATTTGACATTTTTCGATAGAAAAAACATTTTTTGAAAATTTCCGATTTTTCAACATGAGAGTCATGACTATACAAATCATTGAAATTTTGATCCATGTAAGTCAAAATGTATACATAGAGGTCGTTTAAGACTGGACTAAGTATAAATAAGCCATTAATGATCAAATTTGACATTTTTCGATAGAAAAAACATTTTTTGAAAATTTTCGATTTTTCAACATGAGAGTCATGACTATACAAATGATTGAAATTTTGATCCAAGCAAGTCAAAATGTATACTTAGAGGTCGTTTATGACTGGACCAAGTATAAATAAGCCGAAAATGATCAAATTTGACATTTTTCGATAGAATAAACATTTTTTGAAAATTTTCGATTTTTCAACATGAGCGTCATGACTATACAAATCATTGAAATTTTGATCCAAGTAAGTCAAAATGTATACGCAGAGGTCGTTTATGACTGGACTAAGTATAAATAGGCCAAAAATGATCAAATTTGACATTTTTCGATAGAAAAAATTTTTTTGAAAATTTTCGATTTTTCAACATGAGAATCATGACTATACAAATCATTGAAATTTTGATCCAAGTATGTCAAAATGTATACATAGAGGTCGTTTATGACTGGACTAAGTATAAATAAGCCAAAAACGATCAAATTTGACATTTTTCGATAGAAAAAACATTTTTTGAAAATTTTCGATTTTTTAACATGAGAGTCATGACTTTACAAATCATTGAAATTTTGATCCAAGTAAGTCAAAATGTATACATAGAAGTCCTTTATGACTGTACTAAGTATAAATAAGCCAAAAATGATCAAATTTGACATTTTTTGATAGAAAAAACATTTTTTGAAAATTTTCGATTTTTCAACATGAGAGTCATGACTATACAAATAATTGAAATTTTGATCCAAGTAAGTCAAAATGTAAACATAGAGGTCCTTTATGACTGGACAAAGTATAAATAAGCCAAAGATGATCAAATTAGACATTTTTCGATAGAAAAAACATTTTTTGAAAATTTTCGACTTTTCAACATGAGCGTCATGACTATACAAATCATTGAAATTTTGATCCAAGTAAGTCAAAATGTATACAGAGGAGTCGTTTATGACTGGACTAAGTATAAATAAGCCAAAAATGATCAAATTTGACATTTTTCGATAGAAAAAACATTTTTTGAAAATTTTCGATTTTTTAACATGAGAGTCATGACTTTACAAATCATTGAAATTTTGATCCAAGTAAGTCAAAATGTATACATAGAAGTCCTTTATGACTGTACTAAGTATAAATAAGCCAAAAATGATCAAATTTGACATTTTTTGATAGAAAAAACATTTTTTGAAAATTTTCGATTTTTCAACATGAGAGTCATGACTATACAAATAATTGAAATTTTGATCCAAGTAAGTCAAAATGTAAACATAGAGGTCCTTTATGACTGGACAAAGTATAAATAAGCCAAAGATGATCAAATTAGACATTTTTCGATAGAAAAAACATTTTTTGAAAATTTTCGACTTTTTAACATGAGCGTCATGACTATACAAATAATTGAAATTTTGATCCAAGTAAGTCAGAATGTAAACATAGAGGTCGTTTATGACTGGAATAAGTATAAATAAGCCAAAAATGATCAAATTTGACATTTTTCGATAGAAAAAACATTTTTTGAAAATTTTCGATTTTTCAACATGAGAGTCATGACATTACAAATCATTGAAATTTTGATCCAAGTAAGTCAAAATGTATACATAGAAGTCCTTTATGACTGTACTAAGTATAAATAAGCCAAAAATGATCAAAGTTGACATTTTTTGATAGAAAAAACATTTTTTGAAAATTTTCGATTTTTCAACATGAGAGTCATGACTATACAAATCATTGAAATTTTGATCCAAGTAAGTCAAAATGTATACATAGAGGTCGTTTAAGACTGGACTAAGTATAAATAAGCCATTAATGATCAAATTTGACATTTTTCGATAGAAAAAACATTTTTTGAAAATTTTCGATTTTTCAACATGAGAGTCATGACTATACAAATGATTGAAATTTTGATCCAAGCAAGTCAAAATGTATACTTAGAGGTCGTTTATGACTGGACCAAGTATAAATAAGCCGAAAATGATCAAATTTGACATTTTTCGATAGAATAAACATTTTTTGAAAATTTTCGATTTTTCAACATGAGCGTCATGACTATACAAATCATTGAAATTTTGATCCAAGTAAGTCAAAATGTATACGCAGAGGTCGTTTATGACTGGACTAAGTATAAATAGGCCAAAAATGATCAAATTTGACATTTTTCGATAGAAAAAAATTTTTTGAAAATTTTCGATTTTTCAACATGAGAGTCATGACTATACAAATCATTGAAATTTTGATCCAAGTATGTCAAAATGTATACATAGAGGTCGTTTATGACTGGACTAAGTATAAATAAGCCAAAAACGATCAAATTTGACATTTTTCGATAGAAAAAACATTTTTTGAAAATTTTCGATCTTTTAACATGAGAGTCATGACTTTACAAATCATTGAAATTTTGTTCCAAGTAAGTCAAAATGTATACATAGAGGTCGTTTATGACTGGACTAAGCATAAATAAGCCAAAAAAGATCAAATTTGACATTTTTCGATAGAAAAAAACATTTTTTGAAAATTTTCGATTTTTCAACATGAGAGTCATGACTATACAAATCATTGAAATTTTGATCCAAGTAAGTCAAAATGTATACGTAGAGGTCGTTTATGACTGGACCAATGATAAATAAGCCAAAAATGATCAAATTTGACATTTTTCGATAGAAAAAACATTTTTTGAAAATTTTCGACTTTTTAACATGAGCGTCATGACTATACAAATAATTGAAATTTTGATCCAAGTAAGTCAGAATGTAAACATAGAGGTCGTTTATGACTGGACTAAGCATAAATAAGCCAAAAAAGATCAAATTTGACATTTTTCGATAGAAAAAACATTTTTTGAAAATTTTCGATTTTTCAACATGAGAGTCATGACTATACAAATCATTGAAATTTTGATCCAAGTAAGTCAAAATGTATACATAGAGGTCGTTTATGACTGGACCAATGATAAATAAGCCAAAAATGATCAAATTTGACATTTTTCGATAGAAAAAAACATTTTTTGAAAATTTTCGACTTTTTAACATGAGCGTCATGACTATACAAATAATTGAAATTTTGATCCAAGTAAGTCAGAATGTAAACATAGAGGTCGTTTATGACTGGAATAAGTATAAATAAGCCAAAAATGATCAAATTTGACATTTTTCGATAGAAAAAACATTTTTTGAAAATTTTCGATTTTTTAACATGAGAGTCATGACTTTACAAATCATTGAAATTTTGATCAAAGTAAGTCAAAATGTATACACAGAGGTCGTTTATGACTGGACTAAGTATAAATAGGCCAAAAATGATCAAATTTGACATTTTTCGATAGAAAAAAATTTTTTGAAAATTTTCGATTTTTCAACATGAGAGTCATGACTATACAAATCATTGAAATTTTGATCCAAGTATGTCAAAATGTATACATAGAGGTCGTTTATGACTGGACTAAGTATAAATAAGCCAAAAATGATCAAATTTGACATTTTTCGATAGAAAAAACATTTTTTGAAAACATTCGATTTTACAACTAGAATGTCATGACTATACAAATCATTAAAATTTTGATCCAAGTAAGTCAAAATGTATACATAGAGGTCGTTTATGACTGGACTAAGTATAAATAAGCCAAAAATGATCAAATTTGACATTTTTCGATAGAAAAAACATTTTTTGAAAATTTTCGATTTTTCAACATGAGAGTCATGAATATACAAATCATTGAAATTTTGATCCAAGTAAGTCAAAATGTATACATAGAGGTCGTTTATGACTGGACTAAGTATAAATAAGCCAAAAACGATCAAATTTGACATTTTTCGATAGAAAAAACATTTTTTGAAAATTTTCGATTTTTCAACTAGAATGTCATGACTATACAAATAATTGAAATTTTGATCCAAGTAAGTCAAAATGTATACATAGAAGTCGTTTATGACTGGACTAAGTATAAATAAGCCAAAACTGATCAAATTTGATATTTTTCGATAGAAAAAACATTTTTTGAAAATTTTCGATTTTTCAACATGAGAGTCATGACTATACAAATCATTGAAATTTTGATCCAAGTAAATCAAAATGTATACATAGAGGTCGTTTATGACTGGACTAAGTATAAATAAGCCATTAATGATCAAATTTGACATTTTGGATAGAAAAAACATTTTTTGAAAATTTTGGATTTTTCAACATGAGAGTCATGACTATACACATCATTGAAATTTTGATCCAAGTAAGTAAAAATGTATACATAGAGGTCGTTTATGACTGGACCAAGTATAAATAAGCCGAAAATGATCAAATTTGACATTTTTCGACAGAAAAAACATGTTTTGAAAATTTTCGATTTTTCAACATGAGCGTCATGACTATACAAATCATTGAAATTTTGATCCAAGTAAGTCAAAATGTATACACAGAGATCGTTTATGACTGGACTAAGTATAAATAGGCCAAAAATGATCAAATTTGACATTTTTCGATAGAAAAAAATTTTTTGAAAATTTTCGATTTTCAACATGAGAGTCATGACTATACAAATCATTGAAATTTTGATCCAAGTAAGTCAAAATGTATACATAGAGGTCGTTTATGACTGGACTAAGTATAAATAAGCCAAAACTGATCAAATTTGATATTTTTCGATAGAAAAAACATTTTTTGAAATTTTCGATTTTTCAACTAGAATGTCATGACTATACAAATCATTGAAATTTTGTTCCAAGTAAGTCAAAATGTATACATAGAGGTCGTTTATGACTGGACCAATGATAAATAAGCCAAAAATGATCAAATTTGACATTTTTCGATAGAAAAAACATTTTTTGAAAATTTTCGACTTTTTAACATGAGCGTCATGACTATACAAATAATTGAAATTTTGATCCAAGTAAGTCAGAATGTAAACATAGAGGTCGTTTATGACTGGAATAAGTATAAATAAGCCAAAAATGATCAAATTTGACATTTTTCGATAGAAAAAACATTTTTTGAAAATTTTCGATTTTTCAACATGAGAGTCATGACTATACAAATCA
The DNA here is from genome assembly GCF_905475395.1 of Chrysoperla carnea. Classification (NCBI taxonomy): domain Eukaryota; kingdom Metazoa; phylum Arthropoda; class Insecta; order Neuroptera; family Chrysopidae; genus Chrysoperla; species Chrysoperla carnea. Next base: position 13,502 of record NW_025408303.1, read on the forward strand.
TTGAAATTTTGATCCAAGTAAGTCAAAATGTATACATAGAAGTCCTTTATGACTGTACTAAGTATAAATAAGCCAAAAATGATCAAATTTGACATTTTTCGATAGAAAAAACATTTTTTGAAAATTTTCGATTTTTCAACATGAGAGTCATGACTATACAAATAATTGAAATTTTGATCCAAGTAAGTCAAAATGTAAACATAGAGGTCCTTTATGACTGGACAAAGTATAAATAAGCCAAAGATGATCAAATTAGACATTTTTCGATAGAAAAAACATTTTTTGAAAATTTTCGACTTTTCAACATGAGCGTCATGACTATACAAATCATTGAAATTTTGATCCAAGTAAGTCAAAATGTATACAGAGGAGTCGTTTATGACTGGACTAAGTATAAATAAGCCAAAAATGATCAAATTTGACATTTTTCGATAGAAAAAACATTTTTTGAAAATTTCCGATTTTTCAACATGAGAGTCATGACTATACAAATCATTGAAATTTTGATCCATGTAAGTCAAAATGTATACATAGAGGTCGTTTAAGACTGGACTAAGTATAAATAAGCCATTAATGATCAAATTTGACATTTTTCGATAGAAAAAACATTTTTTGAAAATTTTCGATTTTTCAACATGAGAGTCATGACTATACAAATGATTGAAATTTTGATCCAAGCAAGTCAAAATGTATACTTAGAGGTCGTTTATGACTGGACCAAGTATAAATAAGCCGAAAATGATCAAATTTGACATTTTTCGATAGAATAAACATTTTTTGAAAATTTTCGATTTTTCAACATGAGCGTCATGACTATACAAATCATTGAAATTTTGATCCAAGTAAGTCAAAATGTATACGCAGAGGTCGTTTATGACTGGACTAAGTATAAATAGGCCAAAAATGATCAAATTTGACATTTTTCGATAGAAAAAATTTTTTTGAAAATTTTCGATTTTTCAACATGAGAATCATGACTATACAAATCATTGAAATTTTGATCCAAGTATGTCAAAATGTATACATAGAGGTCGTTTATGACTGGACTAAGTATAAATAAGCCAAAAACGATCAAATTTGACATTTTTCGATAGAAAAAACATTTTTTGAAAATTTTCGATTTTTTAACATGAGAGTCATGACTTTACAAATCATTGAAATTTTGATCCAAGTAAGTCAAAATGTATACATAGAAGTCCTTTATGACTGTACTAAGTATAAATAAGCCAAAAATGATCAAATTTGACATTTTTTGATAGAAAAAAACATTTTTTGAAAATTTTCGATTTTTCAACATGAGAGTCATGACTATACAAATAATTGAAATTTTGATCCAAGTAAGTCAAAATGTAAACATAGAGGTCCTTTATGACTGGACAAAGTATAAATAAGCCAAAGATGATCAAATTAGACATTTTTCGATAGAAAAAACATTTTTTGAAAATTTTCGACTTTTCAACATGAGCGTCATGACTATACAAATCATTGAAATTTTGATCCAAGTAAGTCAAAATGTATACAGAGGAGTCGTTTATGACTGGACTAAGTATAAATAAGCCAAAAATGATCAAATTTGACATTTTTCGATAGAAAAAACATTTTTTGAAAATTTCCGATTTTTCAACATGAGAGTCATGACTATACAAATCATTGAAATTTTGATCCATGTAAGTCAAAATGTATACATAGAGGTCGTTTAAGACTGGACTAAGTATAAATAAGCCATTAATGATCAAATTTGACATTTTTCGATAGAAAAAAACATTTTTTGAAAATTTTCGATTTTTCAACATGAGAGTCATGACTATACAAATGATTGAAATTTTGATCCAAGCAAGTCAAAATGTATACTTAGAGGTCGTTTATGACTGGACCAAGTATAAATAAGCCGAAAATGATCAAATTTGACATTTTTCGATAGAATAAACATTTTTTGAAAATTTTCGATTTTTCAACATGAGCGTCATGACTATACAAATCATTGAAATTTTGATCCAAGTAACTCAAAATGTATACACAGAGGTCGTTTATGACTGGACTAAGTATAAATAGGCCAAAAATGATCAAATTTGACATTTTTCGATAGAAAAAATTTTTTTGAAAATTTTCGATTTTTCAACATGAGAATCATGACTATACAAATCATTGAAATTTTGATCCAAGTATGTCAAAATGTATACATAGAGGTCGTTTATGACTGGACTAAGTATAAATAAGCCAAAAACGATCAAATTTGACATTTTTCGATAGAAAAAACATTTTTTGAAAATTTTCGATTTTTTAACATGAGAGTCATGACTTTACAAATCATTGAAATTTTGTTCCAAGTAAGTCAAAATGTATACATAGAGGTCGTTTATGACTGGACTAAGCATAAATAAGCCAAAAATGATCAAATTTGACATTTTTCGATAGAAAAAACATTTTTTGAAAATTTTCGATTTTTCAAGATGAGAGCCATGACTATACAAATCATTGAAATTTTGATCCAAGTAAGTCAAAATGTATACATAGAGGTCGTTTATGACTGGACCAATGATAAATAAGCCAAAAATGATCAAATTTGACATTTTTCGATAGAAAAAACATTTTTTGAAAATTTTCGACTTTTTAACATGAGCGTCATGACTATACAAATAATTGAAATTTTGATCCAAGTAAGTCAGAATGCAAACATAGAGGTCGTTTATGACTGGAATAAGTATAAATAAGCCAAAAATGATCAAATTTGACATTTTTCGATAGAAAAAACATTTTTTGAAAATTTTCGATTTTTCAACATGAGAGTCATGACTTTACAAATCATTGAAATTTTGATCCAAGTAACTCAAAATGTATACATAGAGGTCGTTTATGACTGGACCAATGATAAATAAGCCAAAAATGATCAAATTTGACATTTTTCGATAGAAAAAACATTTTTTGAAAATTTTCGATTTTTCAACATGAGAGTCATGACTATACAAATAATTGAAATTTTGATTCAAGTAAGTCAAAATGTAAACATAGAGGTCCTTTATGACTGGACAAAGTATAAATAAGCCAAAGATGATCAAATTTGACATTTTTCGATAGAAAAAACATTTTTTGAAAATTTTCGACTTTTCAACATGAGCGTCATGACTATACAAATCATTGAAATTTTGATCCAAGTAAGTCAAAATGTATACAGAGGAGTCGTTTATGACTGGACTAAGTATAAATAAGCCAAAAATGATCAAATTTGACATTTTTCGATAGAAAAAGCATTTTTTGAAAATTTTCGATTTTTCAACATGAGAGTCATGACAATACAAATCATTGAAATTTTGATCCAAGTAAGTCAAAATGTATACATAGAGGTCGTTTAAGACTGGACTAAGTATAAATAAGCCATTAATGATCAAATTTGACATTTTTCGATAGAAAAAAATTTTTTGAAAATTTTCGATTTTTCAACATGAGAGTCATGACTATACAAATCATTGAAATTTTGATCCAAGTATGTCAAAATGTATACATAGAGGTCGTTTATGACTGGACTAAGTATAAATAAGCCAAAAACGATCAAATTTGACATTTTTCGATAGAAAAAACATTTTTTGAAAATTTTCGATTTTTTAACATGAGAGTCATGACTTTACAAATCATTGAAATTTTGATCAAAGTAAGTCAAAATGTATACACAGAGGTCGTTTATGACTGGACTAAGTATAAATAGGCCAAAAATGATCAAATTTGACATTTTTCGATAGAAAAAAATTTTTTGAAAATTTTCGATTTTTCAACATGAGAGTCATGACTATACAAATCATTGAAATTTTGATCCAAGTATGTCAAAATGTATACATAGAGGTCGTTTATGACTGGACTAAGTATAAATAAGCCAAGAATGATCAAATTTGACATTTTTCGATCGAAAAAACATTTTTTGAAAATTTCCGATTTTACAACTAGAATGTCATGACTATCAAATCATTGAAATTTTGATCCAAGTAAGTCAAAATGCATACATAGGGGTCGTTTATGATTGGACTAAGTATAAATAAGCCAAAAACGATCAAATTTGACATTTTTCGATAGAAAAAACATTTTTTGAAAATTTTCGATTTTTCAACTAGAATGTCATGACTATAAAAATCATTGAAATTTTGATTCAAGTAAGTCAAAATGTATACATAGAGGTCGTTTATGACTGGACTAAGTATTAATAAGCCAAAAATGATCAAATTTGACATTTTTCGATAGAAAAAACATTTTTTGAAAATTTTCGATTTTTCAAAATGAGAGTCATGACTATACAAATCATTGAAATTTTGATCCAAGTAAGTCAAAATGTATACAAAGATTTCGTTAATGACTGTACTAAGTATAAATAAGCCAAAAATGATCAAATTTGACATTTTTCGATAGAAAAAACATTTTTTGAAAATTTTCGATTTTTCATCATGAGAGTCATGACTAGACAAATCATTGAAATTTTGATCCAAGAAAGTCAAAATGTATACATAGAGGTCGTTTATGACTGGAATAAGTATAAATAAGCCAAAAATGATCAAATTTGACATTTTTCGATAGAAAAAAACATTTTTTGAAAATTTTCGATTTTTCAACATGAGAGTCATGACTACACAAATCATTGAAATTTTGATCCAAGTAAGTCAAAATGTATACACAGAGGTCGTTTATGACTGGACTAAGTATAAATAAGCCAAAACTGATCAAATTTGACATTTTTCGATAGAAAAAACATTTTTTGAAAATTTTCGATTTTTCAACTAGAATGTCATGACTATACAAATAATTGAAATTTTGATTTAAGTAAGTCAAAATGTATACATAGAGGTCGTTTATGACTGGACTAAGTATTAATAAGCCAAAAATGATCAAATTTGACATTTTTCGATAGAAAAAACATTTTTTGAAAATTTTCGATTTTTCAACATGAGAGTCATGACTATACAAATCATTGAAATTTTGATCCAAGTAAGTCAAAATGTATACATAGAGGTCGTTTATGACTGGACTAAGTATAAATAAGCCAAAAATGATCAAATTAAACATTTTTCGATAGAAAAAACATTTTTTATAAATTTTCGATTTTTCAACATGAGAGTCATGACTATACAAATCATTGAAATTTTGATCCAAGAAAGTCAACATGTATACATAGAGGTCGTTTATGACTGGACTAAGTATAAATAAGCTAAAAATGATCAAATTTGACATTTTTCAATAGAAAAAACATTTTTTGAAAATTTTTCGGTTTTTCAACTAGAATGTCATGACTATACAAATAATTGAAATTTTGATCCAAGAAAGTCAAAATGTATACAAAGAGGTCGTTTATGACTGGACTAAGTATAAAGTAGCCCAAAATGATCAAATTTGACATTTTTCGATAGAAAAAATATTTTTTGAAAATTTTCGATTTCAACATGAGAGTCATGACTATACAAATCATTGAAATTTTGATCCAAGTAAGTGAAAATGTATACATAGAGGTCGTTTATGACTGGACTAAGTATAAATAAGCCAAAACTGATCAAATTTGACATTTTTCGATAGAAAAAACATTTTTTGAAAATTTTCGATTTTTCAAAATGAGAGTCATGACTATACAAATCATTGAAATTTTGATCCAAGAAAGTCAAAATGTATACATAGAGGTCGTATATGACTGGAATAAGTATAAGTAAGCCAAAAATGATCAAATTTGACATTTTTCAATAGAAAAAACATTTTTTGAAAATTTTTCGGTTTTTCAACTAGAATGTCATGACTATACAAATAATTGAAATTTTGATCCAAGTAAGTCAAAATGTATACATAGAGGTCGTTTATGACTGGACTAAGTATAAATAAGCCAAAAATGATCAAATTTGACATTTTTCGATAGAAAAAACATTTTTTGAAAATTTTCGATTTTTCAAAATGAGAGTCATGACTATACATATCATTGAAATTTTGATCCAAGTAAGTCAAAATGTATACAAAGATTTCGTTAATGACTGGACTAAGTATAAATAAGCCAAAAATGATCAAATTTGACATTTTTCGATAGAAAAAACATTTTTTGAAAATTTTCGATTTTTCATCATGAGAGTCATGACTAGACAAATCATTGAAATTTTGATCCAAGAAAGTCAAAATGTGTACATAGAGGTCGTTTATGACTGGAATAAGTATAAATAAGCCAAAAATGATCAAATTTGACATTTTTCGATAGAAAAAACATTTTTTGAAAATTTTCGATTTTTCAACATGAGAGTCATGACTATACAAAGCATTGAAATTTTGATCCAAGTACGTCAAAATGTATACATAGAGGTCGTTTATGACTGGACTAAGTATAAATAAGCCAAAAATGATCATATTTGACATTTTTCGATAGAAAAAACATTTTTTGAAAATTTCCGATTTTTCAACTAGAATGTCATGACTATACAAATAATTGAAATTTTGATTCAAGTAAGTCAAAATGTATACATAGAGGTCGTTTATGACTGGACTAAGTATTAATAAGCCAAAAATGATCAAATTTGACATTTTTCGATAGAAAAAACATTTTTTGAAAATTTTCGATTTTTTAACATGAGAGTCATGACTATACAAATCATTGAAATTTTGATCCAAGTAAGTCAAAATGTATACATAGAGGTCGTTTATGACTGGACTAAGTATAAATAAGCCAAAAATGATCAAATTTGACATTTTTCGATAGAAAAAACATTTTTTGAAAATTTTCGATTTTTCAACATGAGGGTCATGACTATACAAATCATTGAAATTTTGATCCAAGAAAGTCTACATGTATACATAGAGGTCGTTTATGACTGGACTAAGTATAAATAAGCCAAAAATGATCAAATTTGACATTTTTCAATAGAAAAAACATTTTTTGAAAATTTTTCGGTTTTTCAACTAGAATGTCATGACTATACAAATAATTGAAATTTTGATCCAAGAAAGTCAAAATGTATACAAAGAGGTCGTTTATGACTGGACTAAGTCTAAAGTAGCCAAAAATGATCAAATTTGACATTTTTCGATAGAAAAAATATTTTTTGAAAATTTTCGATTTCAACATGAGAGTCATGACTATACAAATCATTGAAATTTTGATCCAAGTAAGTGAAAATGTATACATAGAGGTCGTTTATGACTGGACTAAGTATAAATAAGCCAAAACTGATCAAATTTGACATTTTTCGATAGAAAAAACATTTTTTGAAAATTTTCGATTTTTCAAAATGAGAGTCATGACTATACAAATCATTGAAATTTTGATCCAAGAAAGTCAAAATGTATACATAGAGGTCGTATATGACTGGAATAAGTATAAGTAAGCCAAAAATGATCAAATTTGACATTTTTCAATAGAAAAAACATTTTTTGAAAATTTTTCGGTTTTTCAACTAGAATGTCATGACTATACAAATAATTGAAATTTTGATCCAAGTAAGTCAAAATGTATACATAGAGGTCGTTTATGACTGGACTAAGTATAAATAAGCCAAAAATGATCAAATTTGACATTTTTCGATAGAAAAAACATTTTTTGAAAATTTTCGATTTTTCAACATGAGAGTCATGACTAGACAAATCATTTAAATTTTGATCCAAGTAGGTCAAAATGTATACATAGAGGTCGTTTATGACTGGACTAAGTATAAATAAGCCAACAAATGATCAAATTTGACATTTTTCGATAGAAAAAACATTTTTTGAAAATTTTCGAATTTTCAACATGAGAGTCATGACTATACAAAGCATTGAAATTTTGATCCGAGTACGTCAAGATGTATACATAGAGGTCGTTTATGACTGGACTAAGTAAAAATAAGCCAAAAATGATCAAATTTGACATTTTTCGATAGATAAAACATTTTTAGAAAATTTCCGATTTTACAACTAGAATGTCATGACTATCAAATCATTGAAAATTTGATCCAAGTAAGTCAAAATGTATACATAGGGGTCGTTTATGATTGGACTAAGTATAAATAAGCCAAAAACGATCAAATTTGACATTTTTCGATAGAAAAAAACATTTTTTGAAAATTTTCGATTTTTCAACATGAGAGTCATGACTATACAAATCATTGAAATTTTGATCCAAGTAAGTCAAAATGTATACATAGAGGTCGTTAATGACTGGACTAAGTATAAATAAGCCAAAAATGATCAAATTTGACATTTTTCGATAGAAAAAACATTTTTTGAAAATTTTCGATTTTTCAACATGAGAGTCATGACTATACAAATCATTGAAATTTTGATCCAAGTAAGTCAACATGTATACATAGAGGTCGTTTATGACTGGACTAAGTATAAATAAGCCAAAAATGATCAAATTTGACATTTTTCGATAGAAAAAACATTTTTTGAAAATTTTCGATTTTTCAACATGAGAGTCATGACTAGACAAATCATTGAAATTTTGATCAAAGTAATTCAAAATGTATACATCGAGGTCGTTTATGACTGGACTAAGTATAAATAAGCCAAAACTGATCAAATTTGACATTTTTCGATAGAAAAAACATTTTTTGAAAATTTTCGATTTTACAACTAGAATGTCATGACTATAAAAATCATTGAAATTTTGATCCAAGTAAGTCCAAATGTATACATAGAGGTCCTTTATGACTGGACTAAGTATAAATAAGCCAAAAATGATCAAATTTGACATTTTTCGATAGAAAAAACATTTTTTGAAAATTTTCGATTTTTCAAAATGAGAGTCATGACTATACATATCATTGAAATTTTGATCCAAGTAAGTCAAAATGTATACAAAGATTTCGTTAATGACTGGACTAAGTATAAATAAGCCAAAAATGATCAAATTTGACATTTTTCGATAGAAAAAACATTTTTTGAAAATTTTCGATTTTTCATCATGAGAGTCATGACTAGACAAATCATTGAAATTTTGATCCAAGAAAGTCAAAATGTATACATAGAGGTCGTTTATGACTGGAATAAGTATAAATAAGCCAAAAATGATCAAATTTGACATTTTTCGATAGAAAAAACATTTTTTGAAAATTTTCGATTTTACAACTAGAATGTCATGACTATAAAAATCATTGAAATTTTGATCCAAGTAAGTCCAAATGTATACATAGAGGTCCTTTATGACTGGACTAAGTATAAATAAGCCAAAAATGATCAAATTTGACATTTTTCGATAGAAAAAACATTTTTTGAAAATTTTCGATTTTTCAACATGAGAGTCATGACTATACAAATCATTGACATTTTGATCAAAGTAAGTCAAAATGTATACATAGAAGTCCTTTATGACTGTACTAAGTATAAATAAGCCAAAAATGATCAAATTTGACATTTTTTGATAGAAAAAACTTTTTTTGAAAATTTTCGATTTTACAACTAGAATGTCATGACTATAAAAATCATTGAAATTTTGATCCAAGTAAGTCCAAATGTATACATAGAGGTCCTTTATGACTGGACTAAGTATAAATAAGCCAAAAATGATCAAATTTGACATTTTTCGATAGAGAAAACATTTTTTGAAAATTTTCGATTTTTCAACATGAGAGTCATGACTATACAAATCATTGAAATTTTGATCCAAGTAAGTCAAAATGTATACATAGAGGTCGTTTATGACTGGACTAAGTATAAATAAGCCAAAAATGATCAAATTTGACATTTTTCGATAGAAAAAACATTTTTTGAAAATTTTCGATTTTTCAACATGAGAGTCATGACTGTACAAATAATTGAAATTTTGATCCAAGTAAGTCAAAATGTATACAAAGAGGTCGTTTATGACTGGACTAAGTATAAATAAGCCAAAAATGATCAAATTTGACATTTTTCGATAGAAAAAACATTTTTTTGAAAATTTCCGATTTTACAACTAGAATGTCATGACTATACAAATCATTGAAATTTTGATCCAAGTAAGTCCAAATGTATACATAGAGGTCCTTTATGACTGGACTAAGTATAAATAAGCCAAAAATGATCAAATTTGACATTTTTCGATAGAAAAAACATTTTTTGAAAATTTTCGATTTTTCAAAATGAGAGTCATGACTATACATATCATTGAAATTTTGATCCAAGTAAGTCAAAATGTATACAAAGATTTCGTTAATGACTGGACTAAGCATAAATAAGCCAAAAATGATCAAATTTGACATTTTTCGATAGAAAAAACATTTTTTGAAAATTTTCGATTTTTCATCATGAGAGTCATGACTAGACAAATCATTGAAATTTTGATCCAAGAAAGTCAAAATGTATACATAGAGGTCGTTTATGACTGGAATAAGTATAAATAAGCCAAAAATGATCAAATTTGACATTTTTCAATAGAAAAAACATTTTTTGAAAATTTTTCGGTTTTTCAACTAGAATGTCATGACTATACAAATTATTAAAATTTTGATCCAAGTAAGTCAAAATGTATACATAGAGGTCGTTTATGACTGGACTAAGTATAAATAAGCCAAAAATGATCAAATTTGACATTTTTCGATAGAAAAAACATTTTTTGAAAATTTTCGATTTTTCAACATGAGAGTCATGACTATACAAATCATTGACATTTTGATCAAAGTAAGTCAAAATGTATACATAGAAGTCCTTTATGACTGTACTAAGTATAAATAAGCCAAAAATGATCAAATTTGACATTTTTTGATAGAAAAAACATTTTTTGAAAATTTTCGATTTTACAACTAGAATGTCATGACTATAAAAATCATTGAAATTTTGATCCAAGTAAGTCCAAATGTATACATAGAGGTCCTTTATGACTGGACTAAGTATAAATAAGCCAAAAATGATCAAATTTGACATTTTTCGATAGAGAAAACATTTTTTGAAAATTTTCGATTTTTCAACATGAGAGTCATGACTATACAAATCATTGAAATTTTGATCCAAGTAAGTCAAAATGTATACATAGAGGTCGTTTATGACTGGACTAAGTATAAATAAGCCAAAAATGATCAAATTTGACATTTTTCGATAGAAAAAACATTTTTTGAAAATTTTCGATTTTTCAACATGAGAGTCATGACTGTACAAATAATTGAAATTTTGATCCAAGTAAGTCAAAATGTATACAAAGAGGTCGTTTATGACTGGACTAAGTATAAATAAGCCAAAAATGATCAAATTTGACATTTTTCGATAGAAAAAACATTTTTTGAAAATTTCCGATTTTACAACTAGAATGTCATGACTATACAAATCATTGAAATTTTGATCCAAGTAAGTCCAAATGTATACATAGAGGTCCTTTATGACTGGACTAAGTATAAATAAGCCAAAAATGATCAAATTTGACATTTTTCGATAGAAAAAACATTTTTTGAAAATTTTCGATTTTTCAAAATGAGAGTCATGACTATACAAATCATTGAAATTTTGATCCAAGAAAGTCAAAATGTATACATAGAGGTCGTATATGACTGGAATAAGTATAAATAAGCCAAAAATGATCAAATTTGACATTTTTCAATAGAAAAAACATTTTTTGAAAATTTTTCGGTTTTTCAACTAGTATGTCATGACTATACAAATAATTGAAATTTTGATCCAAGTAAGTCAAAATGTATACATAGAGGTCGTTTATGACTGGACTAAGTATAAATAAGCCAAAAATGATCAAATTTGACATTTTTCGATAGAAAAAACATTTTTTGAAAATTTTCGATTTTTAAACATGAGAGTCATGACTAGACAAATCATTGAAATTTTGGTCCAAGTAGGTCAAAATGTATACATAGAGGTCGTTTATGACTGGACTAAGTATAAATAATCCAACAAATAATCAAATTTGACATTTTTCGATAGAAAAAACATTTTTTGAAAATTTTCGTTTTTTCAACATGAGAGTCATGACTATACAAAGCATTGAAATTTTGATCCAAGTAAGTCAAAATGTATACATAGAGGTCGTTTATGACTGGACTAATTATAAGTAAGCCAAAAATGATCAAATTTGACATTTTTCGATAGAAAAAACATTTTTTGAAAATTTTCGATTTTTCAACATAAGAGTCATGACTATACAAATCTTTGAAATTTAGATCCAAGTAAGTCAGAATGTATACATAGAGGTCGTTTATGACTGGACTAAGTATAAATAAGCCAAAAATGATCAAATTTGACATTTTTCGATAGAAAAAACATTTTTTGAAAATTTTAGATTTTTCAACATGTTAGTCATGACTATACAAATAATTGAAATTTTGATCCAAGTAAGTCAAAATGTATACATAGAGGTCGTTTATGACTGGACTAAGTATAAATAAGCCAACAAATGATCAAATTTGACATTTTTCGATAGAAAAAACATTTTTTGAAAATTTTCGATTTTTCAACATGAGAGTCATGACTATACAAAGCATTGAAATTTTGATCCGAGTACGTCAAGATGTATACATAGAGGTCGTTTATGACTGGACTAAGTATAAATAAGCCAAAAATGATCAAATTTGACATTTTTCGATAGATAAAACATTTTTTGAAAATTTCCGATTTTACAACTAGAATGTCATGACTATCAAATCATTGAAAATTTGATCCAAGTAAGTCAAAATGTATACATAGGGGTCGTTTATGATTGGACTAAGTATAAATAAGCCAAAAACGATCAAATTTGACATTTTTCGATAGAAAAAACATTTTTTGAAAATTTTCGATTTTTCAACATGAGAGTCATGACTATACAAATCATTGAAATTTTGATCCAAGTAAGTCAAAATGTATACATAGAGGTCGTTTATGACTGGACTAAGTATAAATAAGCCAAAAATGATCAAATTTGACATTTTTCGATAGAAAAAACATTTTTTGAAAATTTTCGATTTTTCAACATGAGATTCATGACTATACAAATCATTGAAATTTTGATCCAAGTAAGTCAACATGTATACATAGAGGTCGTTTATGACTGGACTAAGTATAAATAAGCCAAAAATGATCAAATTTGACATTTTTCGATAGAAAAAACATTTTTTGAAAATTTTCGATTTTTCAACATGAGAGTCATGACTAGACAAATCATTGAAATTTTGATCAAAGTAATTCAAAATGTATACATCGAGGTCGTTTATGACTGGACTAAGTATAAATAAGCCAAAACTGATCAAATTTGACATTTTTCGATAGAAAAAACATTTTTTGAAAATTTTCGATTTTACAACTAGAATGTCATGACTATAAAAATCATTGAAATTTTGATCCAAGTAAGTCCAAATGTATACATAGAGGTCCTTTATGACTGGACTAAGTATAAATAAGCCAAAAATGATCAAATTTGACATTTTTCGATAGAAAAAACATTTTTTGAAAATTTTCGATTTTTCAAAATGAGATTCATGACTATACATATCATTGAAATTTTGATCCAAGTAAGTCAAAATGTATACAAAGATTTCGTTAATGACTGGACTAAGTATAAATAAGCCAAAAATGATCAAATTTGACATTTTTCGATAGAAAAAACATTTTTTGAAAATTTTCGATTTTTCATCATGAGAGTCATGACTAGACAAATCATTGAAATTTTGATCCAAGAAAGTCAAAATGTATACATAGAGGTCGTTTATGACTGGAATAAGTATAAATAAGCCAAAAATGATCAAATTTGACATTTTTCGATAGAAAAAACATTTTTTGAAAATTTTCGATTTTTCAACATGTGAGTCATGACTATACAAAGCATTGAAATTTTGATCCGAGTACGTCAAGATGTATACATAGAGGTCGTTTATGACTGGACTAAGTATAAATAAGCCAAAAATGATCAAATTTGACATTTTTCGATAGATAAAACATTTTTTGAAAATTTCCGATTTTACAACTAGAATGTCATGACTATCAAATCATTGAAATTTTGATCCAAGTAAGTCAAAATGTATACATAGGGGTCGTTTATGATTGGACTAAGTATAAATAAGCCAAAAACGATCAAATTTGACATTTTTCGATAGAAAAAACATTTTTTGAAAATTTTCGATTTTTCAACTAGAATGTATTGACTATACAAATAATTGAAATTTTGATTAAAGTAAGTCAAAATGTATACATAGAGGTCGTTTATGACTGGACTAAGTATTAATAAGCCAAAAATGATCAAATTTGACATTTTTCGATAGAAAAAACATTTTTTGAAAATTTTCGATTTTTCAACATGAGAGTCATGACTATACAAATCATTGAAATTTTGATCCAAGTAAGTCAAAATGTATACATAGAAGTCGTTTATGACTGGACTAAGTATAAATAAGCCAAAAATGATCAAATTTGACATTTTTCGATAAAAAAAACATTTTTTGAAAATTTTCGATTTTTCAACATGAGAGTCATGACTATACAAATCATTGAAATTTTGATCCAAGTAAGTCAACATGTATACATAGAGGTCGTTTATGACTGGACTAAGTATAAATAAGCCAAAAATGATCAAATTTGACATTTTTCGATAGAAAAAACATTTTTTGAAAATTTTCGATTTTTCAACATGAGAGTCATGACTAGACAAATCATTGAAATTTTGATCAAAGTAATTCAACATGTATACATCGAGGTCGTTTATGACTGGACTAAGTATAAATAAGCCAAAACTGATCAAATTTGACATTTTTCGATAGAAAAAACATTTTTTGAACATTTTCGATTTTACAACTAGAATGTCATGACTATAAAAATCATTGAAATTTTGATCCAAGTAAGTCCAAATGTATACATAGAGGTCCTTTATGACTGGACTAAGTATAAATAAGCCAAAAATGATCAAATTTGACATTTTTCGATAGAAAAAACATTTTTTGAAAATTTTCGATTTTTCATCATGAGAGTCATGACTAGACAAATCATTGAAATTTTGATCCAAGAAAGTCAAAATGTATACATAGAGGTCGTTTATGACTGGAATAAGTATAAATAAGCCAAAAATCCAAAAATGATCAAATTTGACATTTTTCAATAGAAAAAACATTTTTTGAAAATTTTTCGGTTTTTCAACTAGAATGTCATGACTATACAAATTATTAAAATTTTGATCCAAGTAATTCAAAATGTATACATAGAGGTCGTTTATGACTGGACTAAGTATAAATAAGCCAAAAATGATCAAATTTGACATTTTTCGATAGAAAAAACATTTTTTGAAAATTTTCGATTTTTCAACATGAGAGTCATGACTATACAAATCATTGACATTTTGATCAAAGTAAGTCAAAATGTATACATAGAAGTCCTTTATGACTGTACTAAGTATAAATAAGCCAAAAATGATCAAATTTGACATTTTTTGATAGAAAAAACTTTTTTTGAAAATTTTCGATTTTACAACTAGAATGTCATGACTATAAAAATCATTGAAATTTTGATCCAAGTAAGTCCAAATGTATACATAGAGGTCCTTTATGACTGGACTAAGTATAAATAAGCCAAAAATGATCAAATTTGACATTTTTCGGTAGAGAAAACATTTTTTGAAAATTTTCGATTTTTCAACATGAGAGTCATGACTATACAAATCATTGAAATTTTGATCCAAGTAAGTCAAAATGTATACATAGAGGTCGTTTATGACTGGACTAAGTATAAATAAGCCAAAAATGATCAAATTTGACATTTTTCGATAGAAAAAACATTTTTTGAAAATTTTCGATTTTTCAACTAGAATGTCATGACTATACAAATAATTGAAATTTTGATCCAAGTAAGTCAAAATGTATACATAGAGGTCGTTTATGACTGGACTAAGTATAAATAAGCCAAAAATGATCAAATTTGACATTTTTCGATAGAAAAAACATTTTTTGAAAATTTCCGATTTTACAACTAGAATGTCATGACTATACAAATCATTGAAATTTTGATCCAAGTAAGTCCAAATGTATACATAGAGGTCCTTTATGACTGGACTAAGTATAAATAAGCCAAAAATGATCAAATTTGACATTTTTCGATAGAAAAAACATTTTTTGAAAATTTTCGATTTTTCAAAATGAGATTCATGACTATACAAATCATTGAAATTTTGATCCAAGAAAGTCAAAATGTATACATAGAGGTCGTATATGACTGGAATAAGTATAAATAAGCCAAAAATGATCAAATTTGACATTTTTCAATAGAAAAAACATTTTTTGAAAATTTTTCGGTTTTTCAACTAGTATGTCATGACTATACAAATAATTGAAATTTTGATCCAAGTAAGTCAAAATGTATACATAGAGGTCGTTTATGACTGGACTAAGTATAAATAAGCGAAAAATGATCAAATTTGACATTTTTCGATAGAAAAAACATTTTTTGAAAATTTTCGATTTTTCAACATGAGAGTCATGACTAGACAAATCATTGAAATTTTGGTCCAAGTAGGTCAAAATGTATACATAGAGGTCGTTTATGACTGGACTAAGTATAAATAATCCAACAAATGATCAAATTTGACATTTTTCGATAGAAATAACATTTTTTGAAAATTTTCGATTTTTCAACATGAGAGTCATGACTATACAAAGCATTGAAATTTTGATCCAAGTAAGTCAAAATGTATACATAGAGTTCGTTTATGACTGGACTAATTATAAGTAAGCCAAAAATGATCAAATTTGACATTTTTCGATAGAAAAAACATTTTTTGAAAATTTTCGATTTTTCAACATAAGAGTCATGACTATACAAATCTTTGAAATTTAGATCCAAGTAAGTCAGAATGTATACATAGAGGTCGTTTATGACTGGACTAAGTATAAATAAGCCAAAAATGATCAAATTTGACATTTTTCGATAGAAAAAACATTTTTTGAAAATTTTAGATTTTTCAACATGTTAGTCATGACTATACAAATAATTGAAATTTTGATCCAAGTAAGTCAAAATGTATACATAGAGGTCGTTTATGACTGGACTAAGTATAAATAAGCCAAAAATGATCAAATTTGACATTTTTCGACAGAAAAAACATTTTTTGAAAATTTCCGATTTTACAACTAGAATGTCATGACTATACAAATCATTGAGATTTTGATCCAAGTAAGTCCAAATGTATACATAGAGGTCCTTTATGACTGGACTAAGTATAAATAAGCCAAAAATGATCAAATTTGACATTTTTCGATAGAAAAAACATTTTTTGAAAATTTTCGATTTTTCAACATGAGAGTCATGACTATACAAAGCATTGAAATTTTGATCCAAGTAAGTCAAAATGTATACATAGAGGTCGTTTATGACAGGACTAAGTATTGTTACAAATTGTTGGCAAACTAATTATAATTAATTAATTAGTAATAAATTATGCAACAATAATGTAAAATATCAAACTTTAAATCTGTCTGTGACGGTGCATACTGAATTGAAAAGTTTACTCTGTCGGTGACTGTACTTTATTTTTTTCAACTTTGTTATTTATTTTTCTGCAACTGTTAGTTCTAAAAATTGTCACCAGTCACCCGAACAGAGCTCAGTGCAATTTGAGTTAAAGTAAACCTCTTTAAATTTTAAGCGTCATAAGGAAAACATCTTGGAATAATTAATTTAAATTATTTATTCCAAGATGGATACTCTTTTTTTTAACACACCTTTAGTGTGTGGCAATAATTAAATTATTTAATTTTTATAATTTATTTAATTAATTCTTATCAAGAATTTATATTTTTGAATACGACAGTTTAAACATATATTTTTGTTAAATGTCGTTTATTGAAAACACACAATTATACAGAGTGTAAAAGGGACATTCTGTAATAATTTAAAAATTGTGTAACTTTATATTATTTTCCTTTGTATGTTTTTTGTGGCGTTTAGAATTTTTTTTTTGTGAGCACAATTCCTTATAAAATGTAATTTTATGGAATTGTATTCACAGTGATCACAAACTACATACAGGTAACATTTTATTATATATTTAGATATGTTAATTTTTTTCTAAAGTTATATCGAAAGATGTTTTTTTCAAAAAACTTTGTATTTTGGCTTTAAATTCAACATGTGAAATTTCATGTAAGTTTCAAGTTCAATTACGTTATGTAAAACGTTTTATATTTTTGAATTAATGAAATAAACAAACTTTATATTTTTTTTATTTTAAACGTAGACTTTTTATTTGTATTGTTAATACTTTCTGGGGGGGTAATCGCCTTCGGCGTTATCTTTGGGCCTAGCACGCAGTTTGATCTGTTTCGGTTTTATTTTCAGACCGGGATGTTTCCCTTTAGTGACACTGTTTAATATTTCTTTTTTTTTGATTTGGTAAATATTAATCCGAGTGTTCTGGGGGTTGCGAGGAATTTTGGCTGAGGCTTACTTCTTGTTCTCGACGCAAGTCGAGAAACAATTAAGTATTTAAATTTAGGGAAGAGAAAAAATTCGTCTCTTTTTTTTTTTTTTAATTTCCTCACCAAAACATTAATTCCCGCAACACTTGGTAGCGAGAGCGTTAACTACCAATTTCGTTAACACTTGGTAGTAGAGCGTTAAATGGTAACTTCGAGATCTACGTTTTACGCAACATTTGTACATTTGGTAGTGAGCGTTATATCTGGTTACATTACTTAAAAAGGGAAATCTACGTTTAATTTTCTCTAAATTTTTTTTGACTAGTAAAGTTTTCTTGTATGTAGTTTGTGGAATCACGTAAGTTGAATATTTTCGTATATAAATTAAATTTTGAAAATTAAAAATAATTTTTTACGTAATATTGGATATTAATTAAAATAATATCTAATATTTTTTTTTTGGTATTTGTTCAAGGAATTGACATTATAAATCCAATTATATAACATTGACTAGTTTGAATTAATTAGATTTTGTTTTTGTCTTTTTACACATTTTATGTAATCTTAAAATATATTACTATTTTGATTACCTTTATTGGTCTACTGTTTAAGTTGTAAATCCAAATTAGTTTTAGTAAATTCATAGTTTTTTTTGTATGTTTCTTTATTGGCTATTTTTAAAAAACTTTTTTTATTTACATGAATATTTATTTTGAAACAAGTTCATATTTCATCAAAATTAATTCAAACGTTTGTAATTTTTACTTTGTTTAACTGTACTAATTGCTTTTTTTGTTTTCGTTTCGTTAATTTTTTTTTTGAGGAAATCAAATAAAAGGGAAAAATGTCGTCTGACGACGAAGATTTTCGTGGTTTTCCAAAACCTGTTAAAGACGAAAAATACAACCATAAAAGAACTCAAACAGATTTTGATTTAGTGGACAAAGATGTTCAAGTATCAGTTCAACAAAAGGATAAGACAATACAATGTTTGATTGATCCGGTACCATCAACGTCGTATGATACGCAAGCGGCAAAATATATTCATGTAGATCATTTAACACACATTATTTCATCACTAAATACCAAGATAAGTAAAGAGAAATCTCAAGATTTTAAATTTAGGTTTGAATCTCTTACAAATAACATTAAAACTTGGACTTATATTTCAAACATTTTATTATCTGAGTATATATCTCCTGCACAATTGCAAATTGCAATTGATAGATACATTAGAAGAAGACAACTTCCAAATGAAAAGTTTTCTGATTTTGTAACTGATATTTTGAAATACTCGCAAATACTAATGCCTAAAGAGGACATTAAAATAGTTATACAAATTATATTTGCCCATGTTAATCAGAAAACCTTTAATTTGATTAAATTGCTTCCAATTCCTGAAACTTTAGTTTCCTTAAATTCCTTTGTAAGAAATTTACAAGAAATTATAACAAGAGAAAATTCATTTAATAAATTTAACTTGTATCAAAATAGAATACAGAATAGTTTTAATGATCAAAATTCTAGTTTGGTTAATATTGAACAAAATGTTCAAAATGTTCAAAATGTTCAAAATGTTAAGGATCTTAAGCCTGAAACTACAGGGCAAAATGATAAAAAAGCTTCTGTTCAGATAGCAAAATCAAATTTAAATAAAAGTAAATCTATATTTTGTGTTTATTGCAAACGAACAGGACACAAAATTCAACAATGTGTTAAATTAGCCAATAGAGACACAACAAGTTCAAAAAACTTGAACCATGCCACACATTAAATTCTTCAATAAATGCATCTTCGATGCCCTTAATTTATGTTTCTGTGAACAATATTAAAATATTATCTCTTTTAGATTCGGGATCAACTATAAATGTTATTTCTAGAAAAATGTTTAGTAAATTAAAAATTAAGAAAGTTATTTATGAAGATGAAAAAATTACTGTTACATTACCGGGATCAAATTATGTAACTATGAAGAAGAAGGTTACGTTACATATCAAGATTAGTAATTTCAGCTGGAATTTAGAATTTTACTTAATGGAAAAATCCATTTTTGATATGATTATTGGAGCACCGTCTCTCAACAAATGTGGTATGATTTTAGATTTATGTAATAACAAAGTATTTTTTAATTCATTTAGAAATATTGAAATTCCTTTTGAAAAAAATTGCACACAATTTTTCGTTAATATTATTTGTGAATTACCACTAAATTTGTCAGAAAAGGATAAAGAATTTATGGATTCATTATATAAAAAGTATAAGTCAGTATTTTCTGAAATTCCTGGGAGAGCAAAAAATTATGAATATCATATTAAACTTAAAGATGATACACCAGTTTATAAAACTGCATATTTTTTACCAAAAGATAAATCTTTACTCTTAAAGCAACATTTGGATGAGCTTTTGAAATTAAATATTATAGTTCCTAGCCAGTCTAGTTATGCATCTCCTGTGTTTTTTGTTAAAAAACAGGATGGTTTTCGCATGGTAGCTGACTATAGGTTCGTTAATAAAAAAATTGTGTTTGATCCGATTTCAAATGTATCGATCAATCACGTATTTTCTAGTCTAGGAGGCGCAAAAGTGTTTTCTACCTTGGATATGTCAAAGAGCTACTACCAGTGTAGCTTGAGTAAAGAGAGCAGAGATATTACTGCTATTAATACGCAATGGGGACAATTTTCTTTTGTTTGTTGTCCGTTTGGACTTAATATTAGTTCTCAATGCTTATATCGTTTTCTAATTAAAGAATTTAACGATTTGTTGAATGTGTGTATCTTAATTTATTACGATGATATTATAGTTTTTTCAAGCTCTATTGATGATCATAAAATTCATTTAAACCAGGTATTAAGTAGATTTAAAAAACTTAATTTAACTTTAAATCCAAATAAAAATAAATTTTTTATGGCACGTCTAAAAATTCTTGGCCATATTATATCATCAGAAGGTAGACGTCCTAATCCTGACAAAATTAGTGCTATTTGTGACATGCCAATTCCAAAAAATATAAAGGAGTTGCAAAAATTTATCGGAATGGCAGCGTTTTTTGCTCGCTATATTGAGCATTTTAGTTCTATTGTTGCACCGTTGAATGAATTAAAAAAGAAAAATGTTCAATTTAAAATAACTGATGTACATGTCGAGGCTATTTCTAAATTAAAAAAAGCTTTAACGTCTGCACCAATTTTGAAATTTCCTATTTTTGACGATGAATATCCCTTTGTTGTGAGAACGGATGCGTCATCTGTTGGCCTAGGAGCCGTTTTATTACAAAATATTAATGGGAATTTACACCCAATTGAATATTGTTCTAGAAAATTAAATCCCGCTGAAATGAGATATTCCGCTTATGAGTTAGAGCTTTTAGCTGTAATTTTTTCATTAAATACTTTTAGTGACTACCTTGTCGATAGACATTTTTTCTTAGAAACCGATAACAATGCTTTAGTGTATCTTTTTAATTCACCACAAAAATTTAACAAACTTTCGAGATGGATTTTGACACTGTCAAAATTCAATTTTACACCGAAACATATTAAGGGCATAGATAATACTGCAGCAGATTGTTTATCTAGATTGTTTTCGAATGGTAATTTCTTTACAAATAATTTTTTATTAAAAAATGATAATGGTAGTAATTATTCGGGTGAAGATCCATCTTTAGTTGACAATAATAATTTGGTCAAAGATGAATCTTTACAAAACGACCCGGTTTTTCTATTAAATACTTTAGTTACTGAACCTCAGGGTTTTCTTTCAATTAAGCTTGCACAAGAGAATTGTAATCAGTGTAAATTCATAATGGATCAATTAAAAAATGGCCATAATGTTAATAACTTTTCACTTAAAGACGGTCTTTTGCTGCGCGAAGTTGGACGGAATAAATTGAAACGAATAGTTCTACCAGATTCAATGCTTGAATATGTCATTAAATATTATCATAATTCTTTATATGGTCAGCATGGTGCTGTAACTAAAACGTATAGAGAAATTGCCAAGAGATTTTATCATAATTTATTATATAAAAAAAGTTGTAGAATTTATTAAAAATTGTACAGTTTGTCAACAATTTAAACCTTATAATAAAAATACCAATGTGCACACAAAGTCAACGGTTCCCACTGGTATTTGGGATAAACTTTACATAGACTTTATCGGTCCTTTAATTCCATCTTTGGATGGTGGAATGAAATATATTTTAGTTATTCTTGATTCATTTAGTAAATTTGCTATTACATACTCTACACGTAGGGCAACGGCGGAAGTGGTTATTAAATTTCTTCATAAAACTTTTATGCAATTTGGTTACCCTGCATGTGTTGTTAGTGATAATGCTAAATGTTTTGTGGCCCAAAAATACAAAAATTTTTTATTCAATCATGGTGTTAGAGCAGCTTATATTTCAAGCTATCACGCATGTGCTAATATGTCAGAGAGATTAAATAGAAATTTAAAAATTAATATGGCGTGTATTATAAAGCAATATGCCTTGGAGCATAAAGCTTGGACTAAAGTTTTACCATATTTTACTTTTCAATATAACAATAGTTATCATACTTCTATTGGAACTTCTCCAGTCGAAATTTTTTTTAAACGACGTTTAAATAACACCTTGGATTTAGGGCTAGAAACTTATAATTATTTTACGGCAGATAAACCACCAACACATGAAGAGGTTAAACAAGCATTAGTTAAAATGAATCAAATTATAAATAAACGTAAAGGTAATACTGTAGATGTTAAATACAGGGTGGATCAGATAGTCTGTGTAAAGCTTCCTAAGTATCGTGCGACCTTTGATACTGACAGTAAATTTCAACCTAGATATTCAGGTCCAAAAAGAATTTTACGTTTTACTGGACCAGTGTCGGTCGAGCTTTTTGACGAGAATGATAATACTTTATCTCGTGTGCATGTTAGTCATCTGAAGCCCTATCAACCACAAATAGTGCAAAATTAATTTTTTTTTTTCTCTCTCCGCTTTATTCTCTTTTTCTTTATTCTTCGAATTTTTTTAGGGCGGGGGAGTGTTACAAATTGTTGGCAAACTAATTATAATTAATTAATTAGTAATAAATTATGCAACAATAATGTAAAATATCAAACTTTAAATCTGTCTGTGACGGTGCATACTGAATTGAAAAGTTTACTCTGTCGGTGACTGTACTTTATTTTTTTCAACTTTGTTATTTATTTTTCTGCAACTGTTAGTTCTAAAAATTGTCACCAGTCACCCGAACAGAGCTCAGTGCAATTTGAGTTAAAGTAAACCTCTTTAAATTTTAAGCGTCATAAGGAAAACATCTTGGAATAATTAATTTAAATTATTTATTCCAAGATGGATACTCTTTTTTTAACACACCTTTAGTGTGTGGCAATAATTAAATTATTTAATTTTTATAATTTATTTAATTAATTCTTATCAAGAATTTATATTTTTGAATACGACAGTTTAAACATATATTTTTGTTAAATGTCGTTTATTGAAAACACACAATTATACAGAGTGTAAAAGGGACATTCTGTAATAATTTAAAAATTGTGTAACTTTATATTATTTTCCTTTGTATGTTTTTTGTGGCGTTTAGAATTTTTTTTTTGTGAGCACAATTCCTTATAAAATGTAATTTTATGGAATTGTATTCACAGTGATCACAAACTACATACAGGTAACATTTTATTATATATTTAGATATGTTAATTTTTTTCTAAAGTTATATCGAAAGATGTTTTTTTCAAAAAACTTTGTATTTTGGCTTTAAATTCAACATGTGAAATTTCATGTAAGTTTCAAGTTCAATTACGTTATGTAAAACATTTTATATTTTTGAATTAATGAAATAAACAAACTTTATATTTTTTTTATTTTAAACGTAGACTTTTTATTTGTATTGTTAATACTTTCTGGGGGGTAATCGCCTTCGGCGTTATCTTTGGGCCTAGCACGCAGTTTGATCTGTTTCGGTTTTATTTTCAGACCGGGATGTTTCCCTTTAGTGACACTGTTTAATATTTCTTTTTTTTTGATTTGGTAAATATTAATCCGAGTGTTCTGGGGGTTGCGAGGAATTTTGGCTGAGGCTTACTTCTTGTTCTCGACGCAAGTCGAGAAACAATTAAGTATTTAAATTTAGGGAAGAGAAAAAATTCGTCTCTTTTTTTTTTTTTTAATTTCCTCACCAAAACATTAATTCCCGCAACAGTATAAGTAAGCCAAAAATGATCAAATTTGACATTTTTCGATAGAAAAAACATTTTTTGAAAATTTTCGATTTTTCAACATAAGAGTCATGACTATACAAATCTTTGAAATTTAGATCCAAGTAAGTCAAAATGTATACATAGAGGTCGTTTATGACTGGACTAAGTATAAATAAGCCAAAAATGATCAAATTTGACATTTTTCGATAGAAAAAACATTTTTTGAAAATTTTCGATTTTTCAAAATGAGAGTCATGACTATACATATCATTGAAATTTTGATCCAAGTAAGTCAAAATGTATACAAAGATTTCGTTAATGACTGGACTAAGCATAAATAAGCCAAAAATGATCAAATTTGACATTTTTCGATAGAAAAAACATTTTTTGAAAATTTTCGATTTTTCATCATGAGAGTCATGACTAGACAAATCATTGAAATTTTGATCCAAGAAAGTCAAAATGTATACAAAGATTTCGTTAATGACTGGACTAAGCATAAATAAGCCAAAAATGATCAAATTTGACATTTTTCGATAGAAAAAACATTTTTTGAAAATTTTTCGGTTTTTCAACTAGAATGTCATGACTATACAAATTATTAAAATTTTGATCCAAGTAAGTCAAAATGTATACATAGAGGTCGTTTATGACTGGACTAAGTATAAATAAGCCAAAAATGATCAAATTTGACATTTTTCGATAGAAAAAACATTTTTTGAAAATTTTCGATTTTTCAAAATGAGAGTCATGACTATACATATCATTGAAATTTTGATCCAAGTAAGTCAAAATGTATACAAAGATTTCGTTAATGACTGGACTAAGCATAAATAAGCCAAAAATGATCAAATTTGACATTTTTCAATAGAAAAAACATTTTTTGAAAATTTTTCGGTTTTTCAACTAGAATGTCATGACTATACAAATTATTAAAATTTTGATCCAAGTAAGTCAAAATGTATACATAGAGGTCGTTTATGACTGGACTAAGTATAAATAAGCCAAAAATGATCAAATTTGACATTTTTCGATAGAAAAAACATTTTTTGAAAATTTTCGATTTTTCAAAATGAGAGTCATGACTATACATATCATTGAAATTTTGATCCAAGTAAGTCAAAATTTATACAAAGATTTCGTTAATGACTGGACTAAGCATAAATAAGCCAAAAATGATCAAATTTGACATTTTTCGATAGAAAAAACATTTTTTGAAAATTTTCGATTTTTCATCATGAGAGTCATGACTAGACAAATCATTGAAATTTTGATCCAAGAAAGTCAAAATGTATACATAGAGGTCGTTTATGACTGGAATAAGTATAAATAAGCCAAAAATGATCAAATTTGACATTTTTCAATAGAAAAAACATTTTTTGAAAATTTTTCGGTTTTTCAACTAGAATGTCATGACTATACAAATTATTAAAATTTTGATCCAAGTAAGTCAAAATGTATACATAGAGGTCGTTTATGACTGGACTAAGTATAAATAAGCCAAAAATGATCAAATTTGACATTTTTCGATAGAAAAAACATTTTTTGAAAATTTTCGATTTTTCAACATGAGAGTCATGACTATACAAATCATTGACATTTTGATCAAAGTAAGTCAAAATGTATACATAGAAGTCCTTTATGACTGTACTAAGTATAAATAAGCCAAAAATGATCAAATTTGACATTTTTTGATAGAAAAAACATTTTTTGAAAATTTTCGATTTTACAACTAGAATGTCATGACTATAAAAATCATTGAAATTTTGATCCAAGTAAGTCCAAATGTATACATAGAGGTCCTTTATGACTGGACTAAGTATAAATAAGCCAAAAATGATCAAATTTGACATTTTTCGATAGAGAAAACATTTTTTGAAAATTTTCGATTTTTCAACATGAGAGTCATGACTATACAAATCATTGAAATTTTGATCCAAGTAAGTCAAAATGTATACATAGAGGTCGTTTATGACTGGACTAAGTATAAATAAGCCAAAAATGATCAAATTTGACATTTTTCGATAGAAAAAACATTTTTTGAAAATTTTCGATTTTTCAACATGAGAGTCATGACTGTACAAATAATTGAAATTTTGATCCAAGTAAGTCAAAATGTATACAAAGAGGTCGTTTATGACTGGACTAAGTATAAATAAGCCAAAAATGATCAAATTTGACATTTTTCGATAGAAAAAACATTTTTTGAAAATTTCCGATTTTACAACTAGAATGTCATGACTATACAAATCATTGAAATTTTGATCCAAGTAAGTCCAAATGTATACATAGAGGTCCTTTATGACTGGACTAAGTATAAATAAGCCAAAAATGATCAAATTTGACATTTTTCGATAGAAAAAACATTTTTTGAAAATTTTCGATTTTTCAAAATGAGAGTCATGACTATACATATCATTGAAATTTTGATTCAAGTAAGTCAAAATGTATACAAAGATTTCGTTAATGACTGGACTAAGCATAAATAAGCCAAAAATGATCAAATTTGACATTTTTCGATAGAAAAAACATTTTTTGAAAATTTTCGATTTTTCATCATGAGAGTCATGACTAGACAAATCATTGAAATTTTGATCCAAGAAAGTCAAAATGTATACATAGAGGTCGTTTATGACTGGAATAAGTATAAATAAGCCAAAAATGATCAAATTTGACATTTTTCAATAGAAAAAACATTTTTTGAAAATTTTTCGGTTTTTCAACTAGAATGTCATGACTATACAAATTATTAAAATTTTGATCCAAGTAAGTCAAAATGTATACATAGAGGTCGTTTATGACTGGACTAAGTATAAATAAGCCAAAAATGATCAAATTTGACATTTTTCGATAGAAAAAACATTTTTTGAAAATTTTCGATTTTTCAACATGAGAGTCATGACTATACAAATCATTGACATTTTGATCCAAGTAAGTCAAAATGTATACATAGAAGTCCTTTATGACTGTACTAAGTATAAATAAGCCAAAAATGATCAAATTTGACATTTTTTGATAGAAAAAACATTTTTTGAAAATTTTCGATTTTACAACTAGAATGTCATGACTATAAAAATCATTGAAATTTTGATCCAAGTAAGTCCAAATGTATACATAGAGGTCCTTTATGACTGGACTAAGTATAAATAAGCCAAAAATGATCAAATTTGACATTTTTCGATAGAGAAAACATTTTTTGAAAATTTTCGATTTTTCAACATGAGAGTCATGACTATACAAATCATTGAAATTTTGATCCAAGTAAGTCAAAATGTATACATAGAGGTCGTTTATGACTGGACTAAGTATAAATAAGCCAAAAATGATCAAATTTGACATTTTTCGATAGAAAAAACATTTTTTGAAAATTTTCGATTTTTCAACATGAGAGTCATGACTGTACAAATAATTGAAATTTTGATCCAAGTAAGTCAAAATGTATACAAAGAGGTCGTTTATGACTGGACTAAGTATAAATAAGCCAAAAATGATCAAATTTGACATTTTTCGATAGAAAAAACATTTTTTGAAAATTTCCGATTTTACAACTAGAATGTCATGACTATACAAATCATTGAAATTTTGATCCAAGTAAGTCCAAATGTATACATAGAGGTCCTTTATGACTGGACTAAGTATAAATAAGCCAAAAATGATCAAATTTGACATTTTTCGATAGAAAAAACATTTTTTGAAAATTTTCGATTTTTCAAAATGAGAGTCATGACTATACAAATCATTGAAATTTTGATCCAAGAAAGTCAAAATGTATACATAGAGGTCGTATATGACTGGAATAAGTATAAATAAGCCAAAAATGATCAAATTTGACATTTTTCAATAGAAAAAACATTTTTTGAAAATTTTTCGGTTTTTCAACTAGTATGTCATGACTATACAAATAATTGAAATTTTGATCCAAGTAAGTCAAAATGTATACATAGAGGTCGTTTATGACTGGACTAAGTATAAATAAGCCAAAAATGATCAAATTTGACATTTTTCGATAGAAAAAACATTTTTTGAAAATTTTCGATTTTTAAACATGAGAGTCATGACTAGACAAATCATTGAAATTTTGGTCCAAGTAGGTCAAAATGTATACATAGAGGTCGTTTATGACTGGACTAAGTATAAATAATCCAACAAATAATCAAATTTGACATTTTTCGATAGAAAAAACATTTTTTGAAAATTTTCGTTTTTTCAACATGAGAGTCATGACTATACAAAGCATTGAAATTTTGATCCAAGTAAGTCAAAATGTATACATAGAGGTCGTTTATGACTGGACTAATTATAAGTAAGCCAAAAATGATCAAATTTGACATTTTTCGATAGAAAAAACATTTTTTGAAAATTTTCGATTTTTCAACATAAGAGTCATGACTATACAAATCTTTGAAATTTAGATCCAAGTAAGTCAGAATGTATACATAGAGGTCGTTTATGACTGGACTAAGTATAAATAAGCCAAAAATGATCAAATTTGACATTTTTCGATAGAAAAAACATTTTTTGAAAATTTTAGATTTTTCAACATGTTAGTCATGACTATACAAATAATTGAAATTTTGATCCAGGTAAGTCAAAATGTATACATAGAGGTCGTTTATGACTGGACTAAGTATAAATAAGCCAACAAATGATCAAATTTGACATTTTTCGATAGAAAAAACATTTTTTGAAAATTTTCGATTTTTCAACATGAGAGTCATGACTATACAAAGCATTGAAATTTTGATCCGAGTACGTCAAGATGTATACATAGAGGTCGTTTATGACTGGACTAAGTATAAATAAGCCAAAAATGATCAAATTTGACATTTTTCGATAGATAAAACATTTTTTGAAAATTTCCGATTTTACAACTAGAATGTCATGACTATCAAATCATTGAAAATTTGATCCAAGTAAGTCAAAATGTATACATAGGGGTCGTTTATGATTGGACTAAGTATAAATAAGCCAAAAACGATCAAATTTGACATTTTTCGATAGAAAAAACATTTTTTGAAAATTTTCGATTTTTCAACATGAGAGTCATGACTATACAAATCATTGAAATTTTGATCCAAGTAAGTCAAAATGTATACATAGAGGTCGTTTATGACTGGACTAAGTATAAATAAGCCAAAAATGATCAAATTTGACATTTTTCGATAGAAAAAACATTTTTTGAAAATTTTCGATTTTTCAACATGAGATTCATGACTATACAAATCATTGAAATTTTGATCCAAGTAAGTCAACATGTATACATAGAGGTCGTTTATGACTGGACTAAGTATAAATAAGCCAAAAATGATCAAATTTGACATTTTTCGATAGAAAAAACATTTTTTGAAAATTTTCGATTTTTCAACATGAGAGTCATGACTAGACAAATCATTGAAATTTTGATCAAAGTAATTCAAAATGTATACATCGAGGTCGTTTATGACTGGACTAAGTATAAATAAGCCAAAACTGATCAAATTTGACATTTTTCGATAGAAAAAAACATTTTTTGAAAATTTTCGATTTTACAACTAGAATGTCATGACTATAAAAATCATTGAAATTTTGATCCAAGTAAGTCCAAATGTATACATAGAGGTCCTTTATGACTGGACTAAGTATAAATAAGCCAAAAATGATCAAATTTGACATTTTTCGATAGAAAAAAACATTTTTTGAAAATTTTCGATTTTTCAAAATGAGAGTCATGACTATACATATCATTGAAATTTTGATCCAAGTAAGTCAAAATGTATACAAAGATTTCGTTAATGACTGGACTAAGTATAAATAAGCCAAAAATGATCAAATTTGACATTTTTCGATAGAAAAAACATTTTTTGAAAATTTTCGATTTTTCATCATGAGAGTCATGACTAGACAAATCATTGAAATTTTGATCCAAGAAAGTCAAAATGTATACATAGAGGTCGTTTATGACTGGAATAAGTATAAATAAGCCAAAAATGATCAAATTTGACATTTTTCGATAGAAAAAACATTTTTTGAAAATTTTCGATTTTTCAACATGTGAGTCATGACTATACAAAGCATTGAAATTTTGATCCAAGTACGTCAAAATGTATACATAGAGGTCGTTTATGACTGGACTAAGTATAAATAAGCCAAAAATGATCAAATTTGACAATTTTCGATAGAAAAAACCTTTTTTGAAAATTTCCGATTTTACAACTAGAATGTCATGACTATCAAATCATTGAAATTTTGATCCAAGTAAGTCAAAATGTATACATAGGGGTCGTTTATGATTGGACTAAGTATAAATAAGCCAAAAACGATCAAATTTGACATTTTTCGATAGAAAAAACATTTTTTGAAAATTTTCGATTTTTCAACTAGAATGTATTGACTATACAAATAATTGAAATTTTGATTAAAGTAAGTCAAAATGTATACATAGAGGTCGTTTATGACTGGACTAAGTATTAATAAGCCAAAAATGATCAAATTTGACATTTTTCGATAGAAAAAACATTTTTTGAAAATTTTCGATTTTTCAACATGAGAGTCATGACTATACAAATCATTGAAATTTTGATCCAAGTAAGTCAAAATGTATACATAGAAGTCGTTTATGACTGGACTAAGTATAAATAAGCCAAAAATGATCAAATTTGACATTTTTCGATAAAAAAAAAACATTTTTTGAAAATTTTCGATTTTTCAACATGAGAGTCATGACTATACAAATCATTGAAATTTTGATCCAAGTAAGTCAACATGTATACATAGAGGTCGTTTATGACTGGACTAAGTATAAATAAGCCAAAAATGATCAAATTTGACATTTTTCGATAGAAAAAACATTTTTTGAAAATTTTCGATTTTTCAACATGAGAGTCATGACTAGACAAATCATTGAAATTTTGATCAAAGTAATTCAACATGTATACATCGAGGTCGTTTATGACTGGACTAAGTATAAATAAGCCAAAACTGATCAAATTTGACATTTTTCGATAGAAAAAACATTTTTTGAACATTTTCGATTTTACAACTAGAATGTCATGACTATAAAAATCATTGAAATTTTGATCCAAGTAAGTCCAAATGTATACATAGAGGTCCTTTATGACTGGACTAAGTATAAATAAGCCAAAAATGATCAAATTTGACATTTTTCGATAGAAAAAAACATTTTTTGAAAATTTTCGATTTTTCATCATGAGAGTCATGACTAGACAAATCATTGAAATTTTGATCCAAGAAAGTCAAAATGTATACATAGAGGTCGTTTATGACTGGAATAAGTATAAATAAGCCAAAAATCCAAAAATGATCAAATTTGACATTTTTCAATAGAAAAAACATTTTTTGAAAATTTTTCGGTTTTTCAACTAGAATGTCATGACTATACAAATTATTAAAATTTTGATCCAAGTAAGTCAAAATGTATACATAGAGGTCGTTTATGACTGGACTAAGTATAAATAAGCCAAAAATGATCAAATTTGACATTTTTCGATAGAAAAAACATTTTTTGAAAATTTTCGATTTTTCAACATGAGAGTCATGACTATACAAATCATTGACATTTTGATCAAAGTAAGTCAAAATGTATACATAGAAGTCCTTTATGACTGTACTAAGTATAAATAAGCCAAAAATGATCAAATTTGACATTTTTTGATAGAAAAACCTTTTTTTGAAAATTTTCGATTTTACAACTAGAATGTCATGACTATAAAAATCATTGAAATTTTGATCCAAGTAAGTCCAAATGTATACATAGAGGTCCTTTATGACTGGACTAAGTATAAATAAGCCAAAAATGATCAAATTTGACATTTTTCGGTAGAGAAAACATTTTTTGAAAATTTTCGATTTTTCAACATGAGAGTCATGACTATACAAATCATTGAAATTTTGATCCAAGTAAGTCAAAATGTATACATAGAGGTCGTTTATGACTGGACTAAGTATAAATAAGCCAAAAATGATCAAATTTGACATTTTTCGATAGAAAAAACATTTTTTGAAAATTTTCGATTTTTCAACTAGAATGTCATGACTATACAAATAATTGAAATTTTGATCCAAGTAAGTCAAAATGTATACATAGAGGTCGTTTATGACTGGACTAAGTATAAATAAGCCAAAAATGATCAAATTTGACATTTTTCGATAGAAAAAACATTTTTTGAAAATTTCCGATTTTACAACTAGAATGTCATGACTATACAAATCATTGAAATTTTGATCCAAGTAAGTCCAAATGTATACATAGAGGTCCTTTATGACTGGACTAAGTATAAATAAGCCAAAAATGATCAAATTTGACATTTTTCGATAGAAAAAAACATTTTTTGAAAATTTTCGATTTTTCAAAATGAGAGTCATGACTATACAAATCATTGAAATTTTGATCCAAGAAAGTCAAAATGTATACATAGAGGTCGTATATGACTGGAATAAGTATAAATAAGCCAAAAATGATCAAATTTGACATTTTTCAATAGAAAAAACATTTTTTGAAAATTTTTCGGTTTTTCAACTAGTATGTCATGACTATACAAATAATTGAAATTTTGATCCAAGTAAGTCAAAATGTATACATAGAGGTCGTTTATGACTGGACTAAGTATAAATAAGCCAAAAATGATCAAATTTGACATTTTTCGATAGAAAAAACATTTTTTGAAAATTTTCGATTTTTCAACATGAGAGTCATGACTAGACAAATCATTGAAATTTTGGTCCAAGTAGGTCAAAATGTATACATAGAGGTCGTTTATGACTGGACTAAGTATAAATAATCCAACAAATGATCAAATTTGACATTTTTCGATAGAAATAACATTTTTTGAAAATTTTCGATTTTTCAACATGAGAGTCATGACTATACAAAGCATTGAAATTTTGATCCAAGTAAGTCAAAATGTATACATAGAGGTCGTTTATGACTGGACTAATTATAAGTAAGCCAAAAATGATCAAATTTGACATTTTTCGATAGAAAAAACATTTTTTGAAAATTTTCGATTTTTCAACATAAGAGTCATGACTATACAAATCTTTGAAATTTAGATCCAAGTAAGTCAAAATGTATACATAGAGGTCGTTTATGACTGGACTAAGTATAAATAAGCCAAAAATGATCAAATTTGACATTTTTCGATAGAAAAAAACATTTTTTGAAAATTTTAGATTTTTCAACATGTTAGTCATGACTATACAAATAATTGAAATTTTGATCCAAGTAAGTCAAAATGTATACATAGAGGTCGTTTATGACTGGACTAAGTATAAATAAGCCAAAAATGATCAAATTTGACATTTTTCGACAGAAAAAAACATTTTTTGAAAAATTTCCGATTTTACAACTAGAATGTCATGACTATACAAATCATTGAGATATTTTGATCCAAGTAAGTCCAAATGTATACATAGAGGTCCTTTATGACTGGACTAAGTATAAATAAGGCCAAAAATGATCAAATTTGTACATTTTTCGATAGAAAAACGATTTTTGAAAATTCATTTTTGCATACATGAGAGTCATGACTTACAAAGGCATTGAAATTTTGATCCAAGTAAGAGTCCAAAATGTATACATAGAGGTCGTTTATGACAGGACTAAGTATAAGTAAGCCAAAAATGATCAAATTTGACATTTTTCGATAGAAAAAACATTTTTTGAAAATTTTCGATTTTTCAACATAAGAGTCATGACTATACAAATCTTTGAAATTTAGATCCAAGTAAGTCAAAATGTATACATAGAGGTCGTTTATGACTGGACTAAGTATAAATAAGCCAAAAATGATCAAATTTGACATTTTTCGATAGAAAAAACATTTTTTGAAAATTTTCGATTTTTCAACATGAGAGTCATGACTATACAAATAATTGAAATTTTGATCCAAGTAAGTCAAAATGTATACATAGAGGTCGTTTATGACTGGACTAAGTATAAATTAGCCAAAAATGATCAAATTTGACATTTTTCGATAGAAAAAAACATTTTTTGAAAATTTCCGATTTTACAACTAGAATGTCATGACTATACAAATCATTGAAATTTTGATCCAAGTAAGTCCAAATGTATGCATAGAGGTCCTTTATGACTGGACTAAGTATAAATAAGCCAAAAATGCTCAAATTTGACATTTTTCGATAGAAAAAACATTTTTTGAAAATTTTCGATTTTTCAAAATGAGAGTCATGACTATACAATCATTGAAAATTTTGATCCAAGAAAGTCAAAATGTATACATAGAGGTCGTATATGACTGGAATAAGTATAAATAAGCCAAAAATGATCAAATTTGACATTTTTCAATAGAAAAAACATTTTTTGAAAATTTTTCGGTTTTTCAACTAGAATGTCATAACTATACAAATAATTGAAATTTTGATCCAAGTAAGTCAAAATGTATACATAGAGGTCGTTTATGACTGGACTAAGTATAAATAACCCAAAAATGATCAAATTTGACATTTTTCGATAGAAAAAACATTTCTTGAAAATTTTCGATTTTTCAACATGAGAGTCATAACTATACAAAGCATTGAAATTTTGATCCAAGTACGTCAAGATGTATACATAGAGGTCGTTTATGACTGGACTAAGTATAAATAAGCCAAAAATGATCAAATTTGACATTTTTCGATAGATAAAACATTTTTTGAAAATTTCCGATTTTACAACTAGAATGTCATGACTATACAAATCATTGAAATTTTGATCCAAGAAAGTCAAAATGTATACATAGAGGTCGTATATGACTGGAATAAGTATAAATAAGCCAAAAATGATCAAATTTGACATTTTTCAATAGAAAAACATTTTTTGAAAATTTTTCGGTTTTTCAACTAGAATGTCATGACTATACAAATAATTGAAATTTTGATCCAAGTAAGTCAAAATGTATACATAGAGGTCGTTTATGACTGGACTAAGTATAAAAAACCCAAAAATGATCAAATTTGACATTTTTCGATAGAAAAAACATTTCTTGAAAATTTTCGATTTTTCAACATGAGAGTCATAACTATACAAAGCATTGAAATTTTGATCCAAGTAGGTCAAAATGTATACATAGAGGTCGTTTATGACTGGACTAAGTATAAATAAGCCAAAAATGATCAAATTTGACATTTTTCGATAGAAAAAACATTTTTTGAAAATTTCCGATTTTACAACTAGAATGTCATGACTATACAAATCATTGAAATTTTGATCCAAATAAGTCAAAATGTATACATAGAGGTCGTTTATGACTGGAGTAAGTATTAATAAGCCAAAAATGATCAAATTTGACATTTTTCGAAAAAAAAAAACATTTATTGAAAATTTTTGATTTTTCAACTTGAAAGTCATGACCCTACAAATCATTAAAATTTTGATCCAAGTAAGTCAAAATGTATACATAGAGGTCGTTTATGATTGGACTAAGTATAAATAATCCAAAAATGATCAAATTTGACATTTTTCGATAGACAAAACATTTTTTGAAAATTTTCGATTTTTCAACATGAGAGTCATGACTATACAAATAATTGAAATTTTGATTCAAGTAAGTCAAAATGTAAACATAGAAGTCCTTTATGACTGGACTAAGTATAAATAAGCCAAAAATGATCAAAATTGACATTTTTCTATAGAAAAAGCATTTTTTGAAAATTTTCGATTTTTCAACATGAGAGTCATGACTAGACAAATCATTGAAATTTTGATCCAAGTAAGTCAAAATGTATACATCGAGGTCGTTTATGACTGGACTAAGTATAAGTAAGCCAAAAATGATCAAATTTGACATTTTTCGAAAGAAAAAACATTTTTTGAAAATTTTCGATTTTTCAACATGAGAGTCATGACTATACAAATCTTTGAAATTTAGATCCAAGTAAGTCAAAATGTATACATAGACGTCGTTTATGACTGGACTAAGTATAAATAAGCCAAAAATGATCAAATTTGACATTTTTCGATAGAAAAAACATTTTTTGAAAATTTTCGATTTTTCAACATGAGAGTCATGACTATACAAATCATTGAAATTTTGATCCAAGTAAGTCAAAATGTATACATAGGGGTCGTTTATGACTGGACTAAGTATAAATAAGCCAAAAACGATCAAATTTGACATTTTTCGATAGAAAACACATTTTTTGAAAATTTTCGATTTTTCAACTAGAATGTCATGACTATACAAATAATTGAAATTTTGATCCAAGTAAGTCAAAATGTATACATAGAGGTCGTTTATGACTGGACTAAGTTTTAATAAGCCAAAAATGATCAAATTTGACATTTTTCGATAGAAAAAACATTTTTTGAAAATTTTCGATTTTTCAACATGAGAGTCATGACTATACAAATCATTGAAATTTTGATCCAAGTAAGTCAAAATGTATACATAGAGGTCGTTTATGACTGGACTAAGTATAAATAAGCCAAAAATGATCAAATTTAACATTTTTCAATAGAAATAACATTTTTTGAAAATTTTTCGGTTTTTCAACTAGTATGTCATGATTATACAAATAATTGAAATTTTGATCCAAAAAAGTCAAAATGTATACATAGAGGTCGTTTATGACTGGACTAAGTATAAATAAGCCAAAAATGATCAAATTTGACATTTTTCGATAGAAAAAACATTTTTTGAAAACTTTCGATTTTTCAACATGAGAGTCATGACGAGACAAATCATTGAAATTTTGGTCCAAGTAGGTCAAAATGTATACAAAGAGGTCGTTTATGACTGGACTAAGTATAAATAATCCAACAAATGATCAAATTTGACATTTTT
This sequence comes from Chrysoperla carnea, assembly GCF_905475395.1. Taxonomy (NCBI): domain Eukaryota; kingdom Metazoa; phylum Arthropoda; class Insecta; order Neuroptera; family Chrysopidae; genus Chrysoperla; species Chrysoperla carnea. Next base: position 50,754 of record NW_025408303.1, read on the forward strand.
CGATAGAAAAAACATTTTTTGAAAATTTTCGATTTTTCAACATGAGAGTCATGACTATACAAAGCATTGAAATTTTGATCCAAGTAAGTCAAAATGTATACATAGAGGTCGTTTATGACTGGACTAATTATAAGTAAGCCAAAAATGATCAAATTTGACATTTTTCGATAGAAAAAACATTTTTTGAAAATTTTCGATTTTTCAACATAAGAGTCATGACTATACAAATCTTTGAAATTTAGATCCAAGTAAGTCAGAATGTATACATAGAGGTCGTTTATGACTGGACTTAGTATAAATAAGCCAAAAATGATCAAATTTGACATTTTTCGATAGAAAAAACATTTTTTGAAAATTTTCGATTTTTCAACATGTTAGTCATGACTATACAAATAATTGAAATTTTGATCCAAGTAAGTCAAAATGTATACATAGAGGTCGTTTATGACTGGACTAAGTATAAATAAGCCAAAAATGATCAAATTTGACATTTTTCGACAGAAAAAACATTTTTTGAAAATTTCCGATTTTACAACTAGAATGTCATGACTATACAAATCATTGAGATTTTGATCCAAGTAAGTCCAAATGTATACATAGAGGTCCTTTATGACTGGACTAATTATAAGTAAGCCAAAAATGATCAAATTTGACATTTTTCGATAGAAAAACATTTTTTGAAAATTTCCGATTTTTCAACATGAGAGTCATGACTATACAAATCATTGAAATTTTGATCCAAGTAAGTCAAAATGTATACATAGAGTTCCTTTATGACTGGACTAAGTATAAATAAGCCAAAAATGATCAAATTTGACATTTTTCGATAGAAAAAACATTTTTTGAAAATTTCCGATTTTACAACTAGAATGTCATGACTAAACAAATCATTGAAATTTTGATCCAAGTAAGTCAAAATGTATACATAGAGGTCCTTTATGACTGGACTAAGTATAAATAAGCCAAAAATGATCAAATTTGACATTTTTCGATAGAAAAAACTTTTTTTGAAAATTTCCGATTTTACAACTAGAATGTCATGACTATACAAATCATTGAAATTTTGATCCAAGTAAGTCAAAATGTATACATAGAGGTCCTTTATGACTGGACTAAGTATAAATAAGCCAAAAATGATCAAATTTGACATTTTTCGATAGAAAAAACATTTTTTGAAAATTTCCGATTTTACAACTAGAATGTCATGACTATACAAATCATTGAAATTTTGATCCAAGTAAGTCAAAATGTATACATAGAGGTCGTTTATGACTGGACTAAGTATAAATAAGCCAAAAATGATCAAATTTGACATTTTTCGATAGAAAAAACATTTTTTGAAAATTTCCGATTTTACAACTAGAATGTCATGACTATACAAATCATTGAAATTTTGATCCAAGTAAGTCAAAATGTATACATAGAGGTCCTTTATGACTGGACTAAGTATAAATAAGCCAAAAATGATCAAATTTGACATTTTTCGATAGAAAACACATTTTTTGAAAATTTCCAATGTTACAACTAGAATGTCATGACTATACAAATCATTGAAATTTTGATCCAAGTAAGTCAAAATGTATACATAGAGGTCCTTTATGACTGGACTAAGTATAAATAAGCCAAAAATGATCAAATTTGACATTTTTCGATAGAAAAAACATTTTTTGAAAATTTCCGATTTTACAACTAGAATGTCATGACTATACAAATCATTGAAATTTTGATCCAAGTAAGTCAAAATGTATACATAGAGGTCCTTTATGACTGGACTAAGTATAAATAAGCCAAAAATGATCAAATTTGACATTTTTTGATAGAAAAAACATTTTTTGAAAATTTTCGATTTTTCCACATGAGAGTCATGTCTATACAATTCATTGAAATTTTGATCCAAGTAAGTCAAAATGTATACATTGAGGTCCTTTTTGACTGCAATAAGTATAAATAAGCCAAAAATGATCAAATTTGACATTTTTCGATAGAAAAAACATTTTTTGAAAATTTCCAATGTTACAACTAGAATGTCATGACTATACAAATCATTGAAATTTTGATCCAAGTAAGTCAAAATGTATACATAGAGGTCCTTTATGACTGGACTAAGTATAAATAAGCCAAAAATGATCAAATTTGACATTTTTCGATAGAAAAAACATTTTTTGAAAATTTTCGATTTTCCACATGAGAGTCATGTCTATACAATTCATTGAAATTTTGATCCAATTAAGTCAAAATGTATACATTGAGGTCCTTTTTGACTGGACTAAGTATAAATAAGCCAAAAATGATCAAATTTGACATTTTTCGATAGAAAAAAACATTTTTTGAAAATTTCCGATTTTACAACTAGAATGTCATGACTATACAAATCATTGAAATTTTGATCCAAGTAAGTCAAAATGTATACATAGAGGTCCTTTATGACTGGACTATGTATAAATAAGCCAAAAATGATCAAATTTCACATTTTTCGATAGAAAAAACATTTTTTGAAAATTTTCGATTTTTCTACATGAGAGTCATGTCTATACAAATCATTGAAATTTTGATCCAAGTAAGTCAAAATGTATACAAAGAGGTCCTTTATGACTGGACTAAGTATAAATAAGCCAAAAATGATCAAATTTGACATTTTTCGATAGAAAACACATTTTTTGAAAATTTCCAATGTTACAACTAGAATGTCAAGACTATACAAATCATTGAAATTTTGATCCAAGTAAGTCAAAATGTATACATAGAGGTCCTTTATGACTGGACTAAGTATAAATAAGCCAAAAATGATCAAATTTGACATTTTTCGATAGAAAAACATTTTTTGAAAATTTCCGATTTTACAACTAGAATGTCATGACTATACAAATCATTGAAATTTTGATCCAAGTAAGTCAAAATGTATACATAGAGGTCCTTTATGACTGGACTAAGTATAAGTAATCCAAAAATGATCAAATTTGACATTTTTCGAAAGAAAAAACATTTTTTGAAAATTTCCGATTTTTCAACTAGAATGTCATGACTATACAAATCATTGAAATTTTGATCCAAGTAAGTCAAAATGTATACATAGAGGTCCTTTATGACTGGACTAAGTATAAATAAGCCAAAAATGATCAAATTTGACATTTTTCGATAGAAAAAACATTTTTTGAAAATTTCCGATTTTTCAACATGACAGTCTTGACTATACAAATCATTGAAATTTTGATCCAAGTAAGTCAAAATGTATACATAGAGTTCCTTTATGACTGGACTAAGTATAAATAAGCCAAAAATGATAAAATTTGACATTTTTCGATAGAAAAAACATTTTTTGAAAATTTCCGATTTTACAACTAGAATGTCATGACTATACAAATCATTGAAATTTTGATCCAAGTAAGTCAAAATGTATACATAGAGGTCCTTTATGACTGGACTAAGTATAAATAAGCCAAAAATGATCAAATTTGACATTTTTCGATAGAAAAAACATTTTTTGAAAATTTCCGATTTTACAACTAGAATGTCATGACTATACAAATCATTGAAATTTTGATCCAAGTAAGTCAAAATGTATACATAGAGGTCCTTTATGACTGGACTAAGTATTAATAAGCCAAAAATGATCAAATTTGACATTTTTCGATAGAACAAACATTTTTTGAAAATTTCCGATTTTACAACTAGAATGTCATGACTATACAAAACATTGAAATTTTGATCCAAGTAAGTCAAAATGTATACATAGAGGTCCTTTATGACTGGACTATGTATAAATAAGCCAAAAATGATCAAATTTGACATTTTTCGATAGAAAAAACATTTTTCGAAAATTTCCGATTTTACAACTAGAATGTCATGACTATACAAATCATTGAAATTTTGATCCAAGTAAGTCAAAATGTATACATAGAGGTCCTTTATGACTGGACTAAGTATAAATAAGCCAAAAATGATCAAATTTGACATTTTTCGAAAGAAAAATCATTTTTTGAAAATTTCCGATTTTTCAACTAGAATGTCATGACTATACAAATCATTGAAATTTTGATCCAAGTAAGTCAAAATGTATACATAGAGGTCCTTTATGACTGGACTAAGTATAAATAAGCCAAAAATGATCAAATTTGACATTTTTCGATAGAAAAAACATTTTTTGAAAATTTCCGATTTTACAACTAGAATGTCATGACTATACAAATCATTGAAATTTTGATCCAAGTAAGTCAAAATGTATACATAGAGGTCCTTTATGACTGGACTAAGTATAAATAAGCCAAAAATGATCAAATTTGACATTTTTCGATACAAAAAACATTTTTTGAAAATTTCCGATTTTACAACTAGAATGTCATGATTATACAAATCATTGAAATTTTGATCCAAGTTAGTCAAAATGTATACATAGAGGTCCTTTATGACTGGACTAAGTATAAATAAGCCAAAAATGATCAAATTTGACATTTTTCGATACAAAAAACATTTTTTGAAAATTTCCGATTTTACAACTAGAATGTCATGATTATACAAATCATTGAAATTTTGATCCAAGTTAGTCAAAATGTATACATAGAGGTCCTTTATGACTGGACTAAGTATAAATAAGCCAAAAATGATCAAATTTGACATTTTTCGATAGAAAAAACATTTTTTGAAAATTTCCGATTTTACAACTAGAATGTCATGATTATACAAATCATTGAAATTTTGATCCAAGTTAGTCAAAATGTATACATAGAGGTCCTTTATGACTGGACTAAGTATAAATAAGCCAAAAATGATCAAATTTGACATTTTTCGATAGAAAAAACATTTTTTGAAAATTTCCGATTTTACAACTAGAATGTCATGACTATACAAATCATTGAAATTTTGATCCAAGTAAGTCAAAATGTATACATAGAGGTCCTTTATGACTGGACTAAGTATAAATAAGCCAAAAATGATCAAATTTGACATTTTTCGATAGAAAAAACATTTTTTGAAAATTTCCGATTTTACAACTAGAATGTCATGACTATACAAATCATTGAAATTTTGATCCAAGTAAGTCAAAATGTATACATAGAGGTCGTTTATGACTGGACTAAGTATAAATAAGCCAAAAATGATTAAATTTGACATTTTTCGATACAAAAAACATTTTTTGAAAATTTCCGATTTTACAACTAGAATGTCATGACTATACAAATCATTGAAATTTTGATCCAAGTAAGTCAAAATGTATACATAGAGGTCCTTTATGACTGGACTAAGTATAAATAAGCCAAAAATGATCAAATTTGACATTTTTCGATAGAAAAAACATTTTTTGAAAATTTCCGATTTTACAACTAGAATGTCATGACTATACAAATCATTGAAATTTTGATCCAAGTAAGTCAAAATGTATACATAGAGGTCCTTAATGACTGGACTAAGTATAAATAAGCCAAAAATGATCAAATTTGACATTTTCGATAGAAAAAACATTTTTTGAAAATTTCCGATTTTTCAACTAGAATGTCATGACTATACAAATCATTGAAATTTTGATACAAGTAAGTCAAAATGGATACATAGAGGTCCTTTATGACTGGACTAAGTATAAATAAGCCAAAAATGATCAAATTTGACATTTTTCGATAGAAAAAACATTTTTTGAAAATTTCCGATTTTTCAACATGAGAGTCATGACTATACAAATCATTGAAATTTTGATCCAAGTAAGTCAAAATGTATACATAGAGGTCCTTTATGACTGGACTAAGTATAAATAAGCCAAAAATGATCAAATTTGACATTTTTCGATACAAAAAACATTTTTTGAAAATTTCCGATTTTACAACTAGAATGTCATGATTATACAAATCATTGAAATTTTGATCCAAGTTAGTCAAAATGTATACATAGAGGTCCTTTATGACTGGACTAAGTATAAATAAGCCAAAAATGATCAAATTTGACATTTTTCGATAGAAAAAACATTTTTTGAAAATTTCCGATTTTACAACTAGAATGTCATGACTATACAAATCATTGAAATTTTGATCCAAGTAAGTCAAAATGTATACATAGAGGTCCTTTATGACTGGACTAAGTATAAATAAGCCAAAAATGATCAAATTTGACATTTTTCGATAGAAAAAAATTTTTTGAAAATTTCCGATTTTACAACTAGAATGTCATGACTATACAAATCATTGAAATTTTGATCCAAGTAAGTCAAAATGTATACATAGAGGTCGTTTATGACTGGACTAAGTATAAATAAGCCAAAAATGATTAAATTTGACATTTTTCGATAGAAAAAACATTTTTTGAAAATTTCCGATTTTACAACTAGAATGTCATGACTATACAAATCATTGAAATTTTGATCCAAGTAAGTCAAAATGTATACATAGAGGTCCTTTATGACTGGACTAAGTATAAATAAGCCAAAAATGATCAAATTTGACATTTTTCGATAGAAAAAACATTTTTTGAAAATTTCCGATTTTATAACTAGAATGTCATGACTATACAAATCATTGAAATTTTGATCCAAGTAAGTCAAAATGTATACATAGAGGTCGTTTATGACTGGACTAAGTATAAATAAGCCAAAAATGATCAAATTTGACATTTTTCGATAGAAAAAACATTTTTTGAAAATTTCCGATTTTACAACTAGAATGTCATGACTATACAAATCATTGAAATTTTGATCCAAGTAAGTCAAAATGTATACATAGAGGTCCTTTATGACTGGACTATGTATAAATAAGCCAAAAATGATCAAATTTGACATTTTTCGATAGAAAAAACATTTTTCGAAAATTTCCGATTTTACAACTAGAATGTCATGACTATACAAATCATTGAAATTTTGATCCAAGTAAGTCAAAATGTATACATAGAGGTCCTTTATGACTGGACTAAGTATAAATAAGCCAAAAATGATCAAATTTGACATTTTTCGAAAGAAAAAACATTTTTTGAAAATTTCCGATTTTTCAACTAGAATGTCATGACTATACAAATCATTGAAATTTTGATACAAGTAAGTCAAAATGGATACATAGAGGTCCTTTATGACTGGACTAAGTATAAATAAGCCAAAAATGATCAAATTTGACATTTTTCGATAGAAAAAACATTTTTTGAAAATTTCCGATTTTTCAACATGAGAGTCATGACTATACAAATCATTGAAATTTTGATCCAAGTAAGTCAAAATGTATACATAGAGGTCCTTTATGACTGGACTAAGTATAAATAAGCCAAAAATGATCAAATTTGACATTTTTCGATACAAAAAACATTTTTTGAAAATTTCCGATTTTACAACTAGAATGTCATGATTATACAAATCATTGAAATTTTGATCCAAGTTAGTCAAAATGTATACATAGAGGTACTTTATGACTGGACTAAGTATAAATAAGCCAAAAATGATCAAATTTGACATATTTCGATAGAAAAAACATTTTTTGAAAATTTCCGATTTTACAACTAGAATGTCATGACTATACAAATCATTGAAATTTTGATCCAAGTAAGTCAAAATGTATACATAGAGGTCGTTTATGACTGGACTAAGTATAAATAAGCCAAAAATGATTAAATTTGACATTTTTCGATACAAAAAACATTTTTTGAAAATTTCCGATTTTACAACTAGAATGTCATGACTATACAAATCATTGAAATTTTGATCCAAGTAAGTCAAAATGTATACATAGAGGTCCTTTATGACTGGACTAAGTATAAATAAGCCAAAAATGATCAAATTTGACATTTTTCGATAGAAAAAACATTTTTTGAAAATTTCCGATTTTACAACTAGAATGTCATGACTATACAAATCATTGAAATTTTGATCCAAGTAAGTCAAAATGTATACATAGAGGTCCTTAATGACTGGACTAAGTATAAATAAGCCAAAAATGATCAAATTTGACATTTTCGATAGAAAAAACATTTTTTGAAAATTTCCGATTTTTCAACTAGAATGTCATGACTATACAAATCATTGAAATTTTGATACAAGTAAGTCAAAATGGATACATAGAGGTCCTTTATGACTGGACTAAGTATAAATAAGCCAAAAATGATCAAATTTGACATATTTCGATAGAAAAAACATTTTTTGAAAATTTCCGATTTTTCAACATGAGAGTCATGACTATACAAATCATTGAAATTTTGATCCAAGTAAGTCAAAATGTATACATAGAGGTCCTTTATGACTGGACTAAGTATAAATAAGCCAAAAATGATCAAATTTGACATTTTTCGATACAAAAAACATTTTTTGAAAATTTCCGATTTTACAACTAGAATGTCATGATTATACAAATCATTGAAATTTTGATCCAAGTTAGTCAAAATGTATACATAGAGGTCCTTTATGACTGGACTAAGTATAAATAAGCCAAAAATGATCAAATTTGACATTTTTCGATAGAAAAAACATTTTTTGAAAATTTCCGATTTTACAACTAGAATGTCATGACTATACAAATCATTGAAATTTTGATCCAAGTAAGTCAAAATGTATACATAGAGGTCCTTTATGACTGGACTAAGTATAAATAAGCCAAAAATGATCAAATTTGACATTTTTCGATAGAAAAAACATTTTTTGAAAATTTCCGATTTTACAACTAGAATGTCATGACTATACAAATCATTGAAATTTTGATCCAAGTAAGTCAAAATGTATACATAGAGGTCGTTTATGACTGGACTAAGTATAAATAAGCCAAAAATGATTAAATTTGACATTTTTCGATAGAAAAAACATTTTTTGAAAATTTCCGATTTTACAACTAGAATGTCATGACTATACAAATCATTGAAATTTTGATCCAAGTAAGTCAAAATGTATACATAGAGGTCCTTTATGCCTGGACTAAGTATAAATAAGCCAAAAATGATCAAATTTGACATTTTTCGATAGAAAAAACATTTTTTGAAAATTTCCGATTTTACAACTAGAATGTCATGACTATACAAATCATTGAAATTTTGATCCAAGTAAGTCAAAATGTATACATAGAGGTCGTTTATGACTGGACTAAGTATAAATAAGCCAAAAATGATCAAATTTGACATTTTTCGATAGAAAAAACATTTTTTGAAAATTTCCGATTTTACAACTAGAATGTCATGACTATACAAATCATTGAAATTTTGATCCAAGTAAGTCAAAATGTATACATAGAGGTCCTTAATGACTGGACTAAGTATAAATAAGCCAAAAATGATCAAATTTGACATTTTCGATAGAAAAAACATTTTTTGAAAATTTCCGATTTTACAACTAGAATGTCATGACTATACAAATCATTGAAATTTTGATCCAAGTAAGTCAAGATGTATACATAGAGGTCCTTTATGACTGGACTAAGTATAAATAAGCCAAAAATGATCAAATTTGACATTTTTCGATAGAAAAAAACATTTTTTGAAAATTTCCGATTTTACAACTAGAATGTCATGACTATACAAATCATTGAAATTTTGATCCAAGTAAGTCAAAATGTATACATAGAGGTCCTTAATGACTCTACTAAGTATAAATAAGCCAAAAATGATCGAATTTGACATTTTTCGATAGAAAAAACATTTTTTGAAAATTTCCGATTTTACAACTAGAATGTCATGACTATACAAATCATTGAAATTTTTATACAAGTAAGTCAAAATGTATACATAGAGGTCCTTTTTGACTGGACTAAGTATAAATAAGCCAAAAATGATCAAATTTGACATTTTTCGAAAGAAAAAACATTTTTTGAAAATTTCCGATTTTTCAACTAGAATGGCATGACTATACAAATCATTGAAATTTTGATCCAAGTAAGTCAAAATGGATACATAGAGGTCCTTTATGACTGGACTAAGTATAAATAAGCCAAAAATGATCAAATTTGACATTTTTCGATAGAAAAAAAATTTTTTGAAAATTTCCGATTTTTCAACATGAGAGTCATGACTATACAAATCATTGAAATTTTGATCCAAGTAAGTCAAAATGTATACATAGAGGTCCTTTATGACTGGACTAAGTATAAATAAGCCAAAAATGATCAAATTTGACATTTTTCGATAGAAAAAACATTTTTTGAAAATTTCCGATTTTACAACTAGAATGTCATGATTATACAAATCATTGAAATTTTGATCCAAGTAAGTCAAAATGTATACATAGAGGTCCTTTATGACTGGACTAAGTATAAATAAGCCAAAAATGATCAAATTTGACATTTTTCGATAGAAAAAACATTTTTTGAAAATTTCCGATTTTACAACTAGAATGTCATGACTATACAAATCATTGAAATTTTGATCCAAGTAAGTCAAAATGTATACATAGAGGTCCTTTATGGCTGGACTAAGTATAAGTAAGAAAAAAATGATCAAATTGGACATTTTTCGATAGAAAAAACATTTTTTGAAAATTTCCGATTTTACAACTAGAATGTCATGACTATACAAATCATTGAAATTTTGATCCAAGTAAGTCAAAATGTATACATAGAGGTCCTTTATGACTGGACTAAGTATAAATAAGCCAAAAATGATCAAATTTGACATTTTTCGAAAGAAAAAACATTTTTTGAAAATTTTCGATTTTTCAACTAGAATGTCATGACTATACAAATCATTGAAATTTTGATCCAACTAAGTCAAAATGTATATATAGAGGTCCTTTATGACTGGACTAAGTATAAATAAGCCAAAAATGATCAAATTTGACATTTTTCGATAAAGAAAACATTTTTTGAAAATTTCCGATTTTTCAACATGAGAGTCATGTCTATACAAATCATTGAAATTTTGATCCAAGTAAGTCAAAATGTATACATAGAGGTCGTTTATGACTGGACTAAGTAAAAATAAGCCAAAAATGATCAAATTTGACATTTTTCGAAAGAAAAAACATTTTTTGAAAATTTCCGATTTTACAACTAGAATGTCATGACTATACAAATCATTGAAATTTTGATCCAAGTAAGTCAAAATGTATACATAGAGGTCCTTTATGACTGGACTAAGTATAAATAAGCCAAAAATGATCAAATTTGACATTTTTCGATAGAAAAAACATTTTTTGAAAATTTCCGATTTTACAACTAGAATGTCATGACTATACAAATCATTGAAATTTTGATCCAAGTAAGTCAAAATGTATACATAGAGGTCCTTTATGACTGGACTAAGTATAAATAAGCCAAAAATGATCAAATTTGACATTTTTCGGAAGAAAAAACATTTTTTGAAAATTTCCGATTTTACAACTAGAATGTCATGACTATACAAATCATTGAAATTTGGATCCAAGTAAGTCAAAATGTATACATAGAGGTCCTTTATGACTGGACTAAGTATAAATGAGCCAAAAATGATCAAATTTGACATTTTTCGATAGAAAAAACATTTTTTGAAAATTTCCGATTTTACAACTAGAATGTCATGACTATACAAATCATTGAAATTTTGATCAAAGTAAGTCAAAATGTATACATAGAGGTCCTTTATGACTGGACTAAGTATAAATAAGCCAAAAATGATCAAATTTGACATTTTTCGATAGAAAAAACAATTTTTGAAAATATCCGATTCTAAAACTAGAATGTCATGACTATACAAATCATTGAAATTTTGATCCAAGTAAGTCAAAATGTATACATAGAGGTCCTTTATGACTGGACTAAGTATAAATAAGCCAAAAATGATCAAATTTGACATTTTTCGATAGAAAAAACATGTTTTGAAAATTTCCGATTTTACAACTAGAATGTCATGACTATACAAATCATTGAAATTTGGATCCAAGTAAGTCAAAATGTATACATAGAGGTCCTTTATGACTGGACTAAGTATAAATGAGCCAAAAATGATCAAATTTGACATTTTTCGATAGAAAAAACATTTTTTGAAAATTTCCGATTTTACAACTAGAATGTCATGACTATACAAATCATTGAAATTTTGATCAAAGTAAGTCAAAATGTATACATAGAGGTCCTTTATGACTGGACTAAGTATAAATAAGCCAAAAATGACCAAATTTGACATTTTTCGAAAGAAAAAACATTTTTTGAAAATTTCCGATTTTTCAACTAGAATGTCATGACTATACAAATCATTGAAATTTTGATCCAAGTAAGTCAAAATGTATACATAGAAGTCCCTTATGACTGGACTAAGTATAAATAAACCAAAAATGATCAAATTTGACATTTTTAGATAGAAAAAACATTTTTTGAAAATTTCCGATTTTTCAACATGAGAGTCATGACTATACAAATCATTGAAATTTTGATCCAAGTAAGTCAAAATGTATACATAGAGGTCCTTTATGACTGGACTAAGTATAAATAAGCCAAAAATGATAAAATTTGACATTTTTCGATAGAAAAAACATTTTTTGAAAATTTCCGATTTTACAACTAGAATGTCATGACTATACAAATCATTGAAATTTTGATCCAAGTAAGTCAAAATGTATAAATAGAGGTCCTTTATGACTGGACTAAGTATAAATAAGCCAAAAATGATCAAATTTGACATTTTTCGATAGAAAAATCATTTTTTGAAAATTTCCAATGTTACAACTAGAATGTCATGACTATAGAAATCATTGAAATTTTGATCCAAGTAAGTCAAAATGTATACATAGAGGTCCTTTATGACTGGACCAAGTATAAATAAGCCAAAAATGATCAAATTTGACATTTTTCGATAGAAAAAACATTTTTTGAAAATTTCCGATTTTACAACTAGAATGTCATGACTATACAAATCATTGAAATTTTGATCCAAGTAAGTCAAAATGTATACATAGAGGTCCTTTATGACTGGACTAAGTATAAATAAGCCAAAAATGATCAAATTTGACATTTTTCGAAAGAAAAAACATTTTTTGAAAATTTCCGATTTTACAACTAGTATGTCATGACTATACAAATCATTGAAATTTTGATCCAAGTAAGTCAAAATGTATACATAGAGGTCCTTTATGACTGGACTAAGTATAAATAAGCCAAAAATGATCAAATTTGACATTTTTCGATAGAAAAAACATTTTTTGAAAATTTCCGATTTTACAACTAGAATGTCATGACTATACAAATCATTGAAATTTTGATCCAAGTAAGTCAAAATGTATACATAGAGGTCCTTTATGACTGGACTAAGTATAAATAAGCCAAAAATGATAAAATTTGACATTTTTCGAAAGAAAAAACATTTTTTGAAAATTTCCGATTTTACAACTAGAATGTCATGACTATACAAATCATTGAAATTTTGATCCAAGTAAGTCAAAATGTATAAATAGAGGTCCTTTATGACTGGACTAAGTATAAATAAGCCAAAAATGATCAAATTTGACATTTTTCGATAGAAAAAACATTTTTTGAAAATTTCCAATGTTACAACTAGAATGTCATGACTATAGAAATCATTGAAATTTTGATCCAAGTAAGTCAAAATGTATACATAGAGGTCCTTTATGACTGGACCAAGTATAAATAAGCCAAAAATGATCAAATTTGACATTTTTCGATAGAAAAAACATTTTTTGAAAATTTCCGATTTTACAACTAGAATGTCATGACTATACAAATCATTGAAATTTTGATCCAAGTAAGTCAAAATGTATACATAGAGGTCCTTTATGACTGGACTAAGTATAAATAAGCCAAAAATGATCAAATTTGACATTTTTCGAAAGAAAAAACATTTTTTGAAAATTTCCGATTTTACAACTAGTATGTCATGACTATACAAATCATTGAAATTTTGATCCAAGTAAGTCAAAATGTATACATAGAGGTCCTTTATGACTGGACTAAGTATAAATAAGCCAAAAATGATCAAATTTGACATTTTTCGATAGAAAAAACATTTTTTGAAAATTTCCGATTTTACAACTAGAATGTCATGACTATACAAATCATTGAAATTTTGATCCAAGTAAGTCAAAATGTATACATAGAGGTCCTTTATGACTGGACTAAGTATAAATAAGCCAAAAATGATCAAATTTGACATTTTTCGAAAGAAAAAACATTTTTTGAAAATTTCCGATTTTACAACTAGAATGTCATGACTATACAAATCATTGAAATTTTGATCCAAGTAAGTCAAAATGTATACATAGAGGTCCTTTATGACTGGACTAAGTATAAATAAGCCAAAAATGATCAATTTTGACATTTTTCGATAGAAAAAACATTTTTTGAAAATTTCCGATTCTAAAACTAGAATGTCATGACTATACAAATCATTGAAATTTTGATCCAAGTAAGTCAAAATGTATACATAGAGGTCCTTTATGACTGGACTAAGTATAAATAAGCCAAAAATGATCAAATTTGACATTTTTCGAAAGAAAAAACATTTTTTGAAAATTTCCGATTTTACAACTAGAATGTCATGACTATACAAATCATTGAAATTTTGATCCAAGTAAGTCAAAATGTATACATAGAGGTCCTTTATGACTGGACTAAGTATAAATAAGCCAAAAATGATCAAATTTGACATTTTTCGATAGAAAAAAACATTTTTTGAAAATTTCCGATTCTAAAACTAGAATGTCATGACTATACAAATCATTGAAATTTTGATCCAAGTAAGTCAAAATGTATACATAGAGGTCCTTTATGACTGGACTAAGTATAAATAAGCCAAAAATGATCAAATTTGACATTTTTCGATAGAAAAAACATTTTTTGAAAATTTCCGATTTTACAACTAGAATGTCATGACTATACAAATCATTGAAATTTTGATCCAAGTAAGTCAAAATGTATACATAGAGGTCCTTAATGACTGGACTAAGTATAAATAAGCCAAAAATGATCAAATTTGACATTTTCGATAGAAAAAACATTTTTTGAAAATTTCCGATTTTTCAACTAGAATGTCATGACTATACAAATCATTGAAATTTTGATACAAGTAAGTCAAAATGGATACATAGAGGTCCTTTATGACTGGACTAAGTATAAATAAGCCAAAAATGATCAAATTTGACATTTTTCGATAGAAAAAACATTTTTTGAAAATTTCCGATTTTTCAACATGAGAGTCATGACTATACAAATCATTGAAATTTTGATCCAAGTAAGTCAAAATGTATACATAGAGGTCCTTTATGACTGGACTAAGTATAAATAAGCCAAAAATGATCAAATTTGACATTTTTCGATACAAAAAACATTTTTTGAAAATTTCCGATTTTACAACTAGAATGTCATGATTATACAAATCATTGAAATTTTGATCCAAGTTAGTCAAAATGTATACATAGAGGTCCTTTATGACTGGACTAAGTATAAATAAGCCAAAAATGATCAAATTTGACATTTTTCGATAGAAAAAACATTTTTTGAAAATTTCCGATTTTACAACTAGAATGTCATGACTATACAAATCATTGAAATTTTGATCCAAGTAAGTCAAAATGTATACATAGAGGTCCTTTATGACTGGACTAAGTATAAATAAGCCAAAAATGATCAAATTTGACATTTTTCGATAGAAAAAACATTTTTTGAAAATTTCCGATTTTACAACTAGAATGTCATGACTATACAAATCATTGAAATTTTGATCCAAGTAAGTCAAAATGTATACATAGAGGTCGTTTATGACTGGACTAAGTATAAATAAGCCAAAAATGATTAAATTTGACATTTTTCGATAGAAAAAACATTTTTTGAAAATTTCCGATTTTACAACTAGAATGTCATGACTATACAAATCATTGAAATTTTGATACAAGTAAGTCAAAATGTATACATAGAGGTCCTTTTTGACTGGACTAAGTATAAATAAGCCAAAAATGATCAAATTTGACATTTTTCGAAAGAAAAAACATTTTTTGAAAATTTCCGATTTTTCAACTAGAATGGCATGACTATACAAATCATTGAAATTTTGATCCAAGTAAGTCAAAATGGATACATAGAGGTCCTTTATGACTGGACTAAGTATAAATAAGCCAAAAATGATCAAATTTGACATTTTTCGATAGAAAAAAAATTTTTTGAAAATTTCCGATTTTTCAACATGAGAGTCATGACTATACAAATCATTGAAATTTTGATCCAAGTAAGTCAAAATGTATACATAGAGGTCCTTTATGACTGGACTAAGTATAAATAAGCCAAAAATGATCAAATTTGACATTTTTCGATAGAAAAAACATTTTTTGAAAATTTCCGATTTTACAACTAGAATGTCATGATTATACAAATCATTGAAATTTTGATCCAAGTAAGTCAAAATGTATACATAGAGGTCCTTTATGACTGGACTAAGTATAAATAAGCCAAAAATGATCAAATTTGACATTTTTCGATAGAAAAAACATTTTTTGAAAATTTCCGATTTTACAACTAGAATGTCATGACTATACAAATCATTGAAATTTTGATCCAAGTAAGTCAAAATGTATACATAGAGGTCCTTTATGACTGGACTAAGTATAAATAAGACAAAAATGATCAAATTGGACATTTTTCGATAGAAAAAACATTTTTTGAAAATTTCCGATTTTACAACTAGAATGTCATGACTATACAAATCATTGAAATTTTGATCCAAGTAAGTCAAAATGTATACATAGAGGTCCTTTATGACTGGACTAAGTATAAATAAGCCAAAAATGATCAAATTTGACATTTTTCGAAAGAAAAAACATTTTTTGAAAATTTTCGATTTTTCAACTAGAATGTCATGACTATACAAATCATTGAAATTTTGATCCAACTAAGTCAAAATGTATATATAGAGGTCCTTTATGACTGGACTAAGTATAAATAAGCCAAAAATGATCAAATTTGACATTTTTCGATAAAGAAAACATTTTTTGAAAATTTCCGATTTTTCAACATGAGAGTCATGTCTATACAAATCATTGAAATTTTGATCCAAGTAAGTCAAAATGTATACATAGAGGTCGTTTATGACTGGACTAAGTAAAAATAAGCCAAAAATGATCAAATTTGACATTTTTCGAAAGAAAAAACATTTTTTGAAAATTTCCGATTTTACAACTAGAATGTCATGACTATACAAATCATTGAAATTTTGATCCAAGTAAGTCAAAATGTATACATAGAGGTCCTTTATGACTGGACTAAGTATAAATAAGCCAAAAATGATCAAATTTGACATTTTTCGATAGAAAAAAACATTTTTTGAAAATTTCCGATTTTACAACTAGAATGTCATGACTATACAAATCATTGAAATTTTGATCCAAGTAAGTCAAAATGTATACATAGAGGTCCTTTATGACTGGACTAAGTATAAATAAGCCAAAAATGATCAAATTTGACATTTTTCGGAAGAAAAAACATTTTTTGAAAATTTCCGATTTTACAACTAGAATGTCATGACTATACAAATCATTGAAATTTGGATCCAAGTAAGTCAAAATGTATACATAGAGGTCCTTTATGACTGGACTAAGTATAAATGAGCCAAAAATGATCAAATTTGACATTTTTCGATAGAAAAAACATTTTTTGAAAATTTCCGATTTTACAACTAGAATGTCATGACTATACAAATCATTGAAATTTTGATCAAAGTAAGTCAAAATGTATACATAGAGGTCCTTTATGACTGGACTAAGTATAAATAAGCCAAAAATGATCAAATTTGACATTTTTCGATAGAAAAAACAATTTTTGAAAATTTCCGATTCTAAAACTAGAATGTCATGACTATACAAATCATTGAAATTTTGATCCAAGTAAGTCAAAATGTATACATAGAGGTCCTTTATGACTGGACTAAGTATAAATAAGCCAAAAATGATCAAATTTGACATTTTTCGATAGAAAAAACATGTTTTGAAAATTTCCGATTTTACAACTAGAATGTCATGACTATACAAATCATTGAAATTTGGATCCAAGTAAGTCAAAATGTATACATAGAGGTCCTTTATGACTGGACTAAGTATAAATGAGCCAAAAATGATCAAATTTGACATTTTTCGATAGAAAAAACATTTTTTGAAAATTTCCGATTTTACAACTAGAATGTCATGACTATACAAATCATTGAAATTTTGATCAAAGTAAGTCAAAATGTATACATAGAGGTCCTTTATGACTGGACTAAGTATAAATAAGCCAAAAATGACCAAATTTGACATTTTTCGAAAGAAAAAACATTTTTTGGAAATTTCCGATTTTTCAACTAGAATGTCATGACTATACAAATCATTGAAATTTTGATCCAAGTAAGTCAAAATGTATACATAGAAGTCCCTTATGACTGGACTAAGTATAAATAAACCAAAAATGATCAAATTTGACATTTTTAGATAGAAAAAACATTTTTTGAAAATTTCCGATTTTACAACTAGAATGTCATGACTATACAAATCATTGAAATTTTGATCCAAGTAAGTCAAAATGTATACATAGAGGTCCTTTATGCCTGGACTAAGTATAAATAAGCCAAAAATGATCAAATTTGACATTTTTCGATAGAAAAAACATTTTTTGAAAATTTCCGATTTTACAACTAGAATGTCATGACTATACAAATCATTGAAATTTTGATCCAAGTAAGTCAAAATGTATACATAGAGGTCGTTTATGACTGGACTAAGTATAAATAAGCCAAAAATGATCAAATTTGACATTTTTCGATAGAAAAAACATTTTTTGAAAATTTCCGATTTTACAACTAGAATGTCATGACTATACAAATCATTGAAATTTTGATCCAAGTAAGTCAAAATGTATACATAGAGGTCCTTTATGACTGGACTAAGTATAAATAAGCCAAAAATGATCAAATTTGACATTTTCGATAGAAAAAACATTTTTTGAAAATTTCCGATTTTACAACTAGAATGTCATGACTATACAAATCATTGAAATTTTGATCCAAGTAAGTCAAGATGTATACATAGAGGTCCTTTATGACTGGACTAAGTATAAATAAGCCAAAAATGATCAAATTTGACATTTTTCGATAGAAAAAAACATTTTTTGAAAATTTCCGATTTTACAACTAGAATGTCATGACTATACAAATCATTGAAATTTTGATCCAAGTAAGTCAAAATGTATACATAGAGGTCCTTAATGACTCTACTAAGTATAAATAAGCCAAAAATGATCGAATTTGACATTTTTCGATAGAAAAAACATTTTTTGAAAATTTCCGATTTTACAACTAGAATGTCATGACTATACAAATCATTGAAATTTTTATACAAGTAAGTCAAAATGTATACATAGAGGTCCTTTTTGACTGGACTAAGTATAAATAAGCCAAAAATGATCAAATTTGACATTTTTCGAAAGAAAAAACATTTTTTGAAAATTTCCGATTTTTCAACTAGAATGGCATGACTATACAAATCATTGAAATTTTGATCCAAGTAAGTCAAAATGGATACATAGAGGTCCTTTATGACTGGACTAAGTATAAATAAGCCAAAAATGATCAAATTTGACATTTTTCGATAGAAAAAAAATTTTTTGAAAATTTCCGATTTTTCAACATGAGAGTCATGACTATACAAATCATTGAAATTTTGATCCAAGTAAGTCAAAATGTATACATAGAGGTCCTTTATGACTGGACTAAGTATAAATAAGCCAAAAATGATCAAATTTGACATTTTTCGATAGAAAAAACATTTTTTGAAAATTTCCGATTTTACAACTAGAATGTCATGATTATACAAATCATTGAAATTTTGATCCAAGTAAGTCAAAATGTATACATAGAGGTCCTTTATGACTGGACTAAGTATAAATAAGCCAAAAATGATCAAATTTGACATTTTTCGATAGAAAAAACATTTTTTGAAAATTTCCGATTTTACAACTAGAATGTCATGACTATACAAATCATTGAAATTTTGATCCAAGTAAGTCAAAATGTATACATAGAGGTCCTTTATGACTGGACTAAGTATAAATAAGACAAAAATGATCAAATTGGACATTTTTCGATAGAAAAAACATTTTTTGAAAATTTCCGATTTTACAACTAGAATGTCATGACTATACAAATCATTGAAATTTTGATCCAAGTAAGTCAAAATGTATACATAGAGGTCCTTTATGACTGGACTAAGTATAAATAAGCCAAAAATGATCAAATTTGACATTTTTCGAAAGAAAAAACATTTTTTGAAAATTTTCGATTTTTCAACTAGAATGTCATGACTATACAAATCATTGAAATTTTGATCCAACTAAGTCAAAATGTATATATAGAGGTCCTTTATGACTGGACTAAGTATAAATAAGCCAAAAATGATCAAATTTGACATTTTTCGATAAAGAAAACATTTTTTGAAAATTTCCGATTTTTCAACATGAGAGTCATGTCTATACAAATCATTGAAATTTTGATCCAAGTAAGTCAAAATGTATACATAGAGGTCGTTTATGACTGGACTAAGTAAAAATAAGCCAAAAATGATCAAATTTGACATTTTTCGAAAGAAAAAACATTTTTTGAAAATTTCCGATTTTACAACTAGAATGTCATGACTATACAAATCATTGAAATTTTGATCCAAGTAAGTCAAAATGTATACATAGAGGTCCTTTATGACTGGACTAAGTATAAATAAGCCAAAAATGATCAAATTTGACATTTTTCGATAGAAAAAACATTTTTTGAAAATTTCCGATTTTACAACTAGAATGTCATGACTATACAAATCATTGAAATTTTGATCCAAGTAAGTCAAAATGTATACATAGAGGTCCTTTATGACTGGACTAAGTATAAATAAGCCAAAAATGATCAAATTTGACATTTTTCGGAAGAAAAAACATTTTTTGAAAATTTCCGATTTTACAACTAGAATGTCATGACTATACAAATCATTGAAATTTGGATCCAAGTAAGTCAAAATGTATACATAGAGGTCCTTTATGACTGGACTAAGTATAAATGAGCCAAAAATGATCAAATTTGACATTTTTCGATAGAAAAAACATTTTTTGAAAATTTCCGATTTTACAACTAGAATGTCATGACTATACAAATCATTGAAATTTTGATCAAAGTAAGTCAAAATGTATACATAGAGGTCCTTTATGACTGGACTAAGTATAAATAAGCCAAAAATGATCAAATTTGACATTTTTCGATAGAAAAAACAATTTTTGAAAATATCCGATTCTAAAACTAGAATGTCATGACTATACAAATCATTGAAATTTTGATCCAAGTAAGTCAAAATGTATACATAGAGGTCCTTTATGACTGGACTAAGTATAAATAAGCCAAAAATGATCAAATTTGACATTTTTCGATAGAAAAAACATGTTTTGAAAATTTCCGATTTTACAACTAGAATGTCATGACTATACAAATCATTGAAATTTTGATCCAAGTAAGTCAAAATGTATACATAGAGGTCCTTTATGACTGGACTAAGTATAAATGAGCCAAAAATGATCAAATTTGACATTTTTCGATAGAAAAAACATTTTTTGAAAATTTCCGATTTTACAACTAGAATGTCATGACTATACAAATCATTGAAATTTTGATCAAAGTAAGTCAAAATGTATACATAGAGGTCCTTTATGACTGGACTAAGTATAAATAAGCCAAAAATGACCAAATTTGACATTTTTCGAAAGAAAAAACATTTTTTGAAAATTTCCGATTTTTCAACTAGAATGTCATGACTATACAAATCATTGAAATTTTGATCCAAGTAAGTCAAAATGTATACATAGAAGTCCCTTATGACTGGACTAAGTATAAATAAACCAAAAATGATCAAATTTGACATTTTTAGATAGAAAAAACATTTTTTGAAAATTTCCGATTTTTCAACATGAGAGTCATGACTATACAAATCATTGAAATTTTGATCCAAGTAAGTCAAAATGTATACATAGAGGTCCTTTATGACTGGACTAAGTATAAATAAGCCAAAAATGATAAAATTTGACATTTTTCGATAGAAAAAACATTTTTTGAAAATTTCCGATTTTACAACTAGAATGTCATGACTATACAAATCATTGAAATTTTGATCCAAGTAAGTCAAAATGTATAAATAGAGGTCCTTTATGACTGGACTAAGTATAAATAAGCCAAAAATGATCAAATTTGACATTTTTCGATAGAAAAAACATTTTTTGAAAATTTCCAATGTTACAACTAGAATGTCATGACTATAGAAATCATTGAAATTTTGATCCAAGTAAGTCAAAATGTATACATAGAGGTCCTTTATGACTGGACCAAGTATAAATAAGCCAAAAATGATCAAATTTGACATTTTTCGATAGAAAAAACATTTTTTGAAAATTTCCGATTTTACAACTAGAATGTCATGACTATACAAATCATTGAAATTTTGATCCAAGTAAGTCAAAATGTATACATAGAGGTCCTTTATGACTGGACTAAGTATAAATAAGCCAAAAATGATCAAATTTGACATTTTTCGAAAGAAAAAACATTTTTTGAAAATTTCCGATTTTACAACTAGTATGTCATGACTATACAAATCATTGAAATTTTGATCCAAGTAAGTCAAAATGTATACATAGAGGTCCTTTATGACTGGACTAAGTATAAATAAGCCAAAAATGATCAAATTTGACATTTTTCGATAGAAAAAACATTTTTTGAAAATTTCCGATTTTACAACTAGAATGTCATGACTATACAAATCATTGAAATTTTGATCCAAGTAAGTCAAAATGTATACATAGAGGTCCTTTATGACTGGACTAAGTATAAATAAGCCAAAAATGATAAAATTTGACATTTTTCGAAAGAAAAAACATTTTTTGAAAATTTCCGATTTTACAACTAGAATGTCATGACTATACAAATCATTGAAATTTTGATCCAAGTAAGTCAAAATGTATAAATAGAGGTCCTTTATGACTGGACTAAGTATAAATAAGCCAAAAATGATCAAATTTGACATTTTTCGATAGAAAAAACATTTTTTGAAAATTTCCAATGTTACAACTAGAATGTCATGACTATAGAAATCATTGAAATTTTGATCCAAGTAAGTCAAAATGTATACATAGAGGTCCTTTATGACTGGACCAAGTATAAATAAGCCAAAAATGATCAAATTTGACATTTTTCGATAGAAAAAAACATTTTTTGAAAATTTCCGATTTTACAACTAGAATGTCATGACTATACAAATCATTGAAATTTTGATCCAAGTAAGTCAAAATGTATACATAGAGGTCCTTTATGACTGGACTAAGTATAAATAAGCCAAAAATGATCAAATTTGACATTTTTCGAAAGAAAAAACATTTTTTGAAAATTTCCGATTTTACAACTAGTATGTCATGACTATACAAATCATTGAAATTTTGATCCAAGTAAGTCAAAATGTATACATAGAGGTCCTTTATGACTGGACTAAGTATAAATAAGCCAAAAATGATCAAATTTGACATTTTTCGATAGAAAAAACATTTTTTGAAAATTTCCGATTTTACAACTAGAATGTCATGACTATACAAATCATTGAAATTTTGATCCAAGTAAGTCAAAATGTATACATAGAGGTCCTTTATGACTGGACTAAGTATAAATAAGCCAAAAATGATCAAATTTGACATTTTTCGAAAGAAAAAACATTTTTTGAAAATTTCCGATTTTACAACTAGAATGTCATGACTATACAAATCATTGAAATTTTGATCCAAGTAAGTCAAAATGTATACATAGAGGTCCTTTATGACTGGACTAAGTATAAATAAGCCAAAAATGATCAAATTTGACATTTTTCGATAGAAAAAACATTTTTTGAAAATTTCCGATTCTAAAACTAGAATGTCATGACTATACAAATCATTGAAATTTTGATCCAAGTAAGTCAAAATGTATACATAGAGGTCCTTTATGACTGGACTAAGTATAAATAAGCCAAAAATGATCAAATTTGACATTTTTCGAAAGAAAAAACATTTTTTGAAAATTTCCGATTTTACAACTAGAATGTCATGACTATACAAATCATTGAAATTTTGATCCAAGTAAGTCAAAATGTATACATAGAGGTCCTTTATGACTGGACTAAGTATAAATAAGCCAAAAATGATCAAATTTGACATTTTTCGATAGAAAAAAACATTTTTTGAAAATTTCCGATTCTAAAACTAGAATGTCATGACTATACAAATCATTGAAATTTTGATCCAAGTAAGTCAAAATGTATACATAGAGGTCCTTTATGACTGGACTAAGTATAAATAAGCCAAAAATGATCAAATTTGACATTTTTCGATAGAAAAAACATTTTTTGAAAATTTCCGATTTTACAACTAGAATGTCATGACTATACAAATCATTGAAATTTTGATCCAAGTAAGTCAAAATGTATACATAGAGGTCCTTTATGACTGGACTAAGTATAAATAAGCCAAAAATGATCAAATTTGACATTTTCGATAGAAAAAACATTTTTTGAAAATTTCCGATTTTTCAACTAGAATGTCATGACTATACAAATCATTGAAATTTTGATACAAGTAAGTCAAAATGGATACATAGAGGTCCTTTATGACTGGACTAAGTATAAATAAGCCAAAAATGATCAAATTTGACATTTTTCGATAGAAAAAACATTTTTTGAAAATTTCCGATTTTTCAACATGAGAGTCATGACTATACAAATCATTGAAATTTTGATCCAAGTAAGTCAAAATGTATACATAGAGGTCCTTTATGACTGGACTAAGTATAAATAAGCCAAAAATGATCAAATTTGACATTTTTCGATACAAAAAACATTTTTTGAAAATTTCCGATTTTACAACTAGAATGTCATGATTATACAAATCATTGAAATTTTGATCCAAGTTAGTCAAAATGTATACATAGAGGTCCTTTATGACTGGACTAAGTATAAATAAGCCAAAAATGATCAAATTTGACATTTTTCGATAGAAAAAACATTTTTTGAAAATTTCCGATTTTACAACTAGAATGTCATGACTATACAAATCATTGAAATTTTGATCCAAGTAAGTCAAAATGTATACATAGAGGTCCTTTATGACTGGACTAAGTATAAATAAGCCAAAAATGATCAAATTTGACATTTTTCGATAGAAAAAACATTTTTTGAAAATTTCCGATTTTACAACTAGAATGTCATGACTATACAAATCATTGAAATTTTGATCCAAGTAAGTCAAAATGTATACATAGAGGTCGTTTATGACTGGACTAAGTATAAATAAGCCAAAAATGATTAAATTTGACATTTTTCGATAGAAAAAACATTTTTTGAAAATTTCCGATTTTACAACTAGAATGTCATGACTATACAAATCATTGAAATTTTGATACAAGTAAGTCAAAATGTATACATAGAGGTCCTTTTTTGACTGGACTAAGTATAAATAAGCCAAAAATGATCAAATTTGACATTTTTCGAAAGAAAAAACATTTTTTGAAAATTTCCGATTTTTCAACTAGAATGGCATGACTATACAAATCATTG
The DNA here is from genome assembly GCF_905475395.1 of Chrysoperla carnea. NCBI lineage: Eukaryota > Metazoa > Arthropoda > Insecta > Neuroptera > Chrysopidae > Chrysoperla > Chrysoperla carnea. The sequence goes on from NW_025408303.1 coordinate 76,231, forward strand.
AAATTTTGATCCAAGTAAGTCAAAATGTATACATAGAGGTCCTTTATGACTGGACTAAGTATAAATAAGCCAAAAATGATCAAATTTGACATTTTTCGATAGAAAAAAAATTTTTTGAAAATTTCCGATTTTTCAACATGAGAGTCATGACTATACAAATCATTGAAATTTTGATCCAAGTAAGTCAAAATGTATACATAGAGGTCCTTTATGACTGGACTAAGTATAAATAAGCCAAAAATGATCAAATTTGACATTTTTCGATAGAAAAAACATTTTTTGAAAATTTCCGATTTTACAACTAGAATGTCATGATTATACAAATCATTGAAATTTTGATCCAAGTAAGTCAAAATGTATACATAGAGGTCCTTTATGACTGGACTAAGTATAAATAAGCCAAAAATGATCAAATTTGACATTTTTCGATAGAAAAAACATTTTTTGAAAATTTCCGATTTTACAACTAGAATGTCATGACTATACAAATCATTGAAATTTTGATCCAAGTAAGTCAAAATGTATACATAGAGGTCCTTTATGACTGGACTAAGTATAAATAAGACAAAAATGATCAAATTGGACATTTTTCGATAGAAAAAAACATTTTTTGAAAATTTCCGATTTTACAACTAGAATGTCATGACTATACAAATCATTGAAATTTTGATCCAAGTAAGTCAAAATGTATACATAGAGGTCCTTTATGACTGGACTAAGTATAAATAAGCCAAAAATGATCAAATTTGACATTTTTCGAAAGAAAAAACATTTTTTGAAAATTTTCGATTTTTCAACTAGAATGTCATGACTATACAAATCATTGAAATTTTGATCCAACTAAGTCAAAATGTATACATAGAGGTCCTTTATGACTGGACTAAGTATAAATAAGCCAAAAATGATCAAATTTGACATTTTTCGATAAAGAAAACATTTTTGAAAATTTCCGATTTTTCAACATGAGAGTCATGTCTATACAAATCATTGAAATTTTGATCCAAGTAAGTCAAAATGTATACATAGAGGTCGTTTATGACTGGACTAAGTAAAAATAAGCCAAAAAATGATCAAATTTGACATTTTTCGAAAGAAAAAACATTTTTTGAAAATTTCCGATTTTACAACTAGAATGTCATGACTATACAAATCATTGAAATTTTGATCCAAGTAAGTCAAAATGTATACATAGAGGTCCTTTATGACTGGACTAAGTATAAATAAGCCAAAAATGATCAAATTTGACATTTTTCGATAGAAAAAAACATTTTTGAAAATTTCCGATTTTACAACTAGAATGTCATGACTATACAAATCATTGAAATTTTGATCCAAGTAAGTCAAAATGTATACATAGAGGTCCTTTATGACTGGACTAAGTATAAATAAGCCAAAAATGATCAAATTTGACATTTTTCGGAAGAAAAAACATTTTTTGAAAATTTCCGATTTTACAACTAGAATGTCATGACTATACAAATCATTGAAATTTTGATCCAAGTAAGTCAAAATGTATACATAGAGGTCCTTTATGACTGGACTAAGTATAAATGAGCCAAAAATGATCAAATTTGACATTTTTCGATAGAAAAAACATTTTTTGAAAATTTCCGATTTTACAACTAGAATGTCATGACTATACAAATCATTGAAATTTTGATCAAAGTAAGTCAAAATGTATACATAGAGGTCCTTTATGACTGGACTAAGTATAAATAAGCCAAAAATGATCAAATTTGACATTTTTCGATAGAAAAAACAATTTTTGAAAATTTCCGATTCTAAAACTAGAATGTCATGACTATACAAATCATTGAAATTTTGATCCAAGTAAGTCAAAATGTATACATAGAGGTCCTTTATGACTGGACTAAGTATAAATAAGCCAAAAATGATCAAATTTGACATTTTTCGATAGAAAAAACATGTTTTGAAAATTTCCGATTTTACAACTAGAATGTCATGACTATACAAATCATTGAAATTTTGATCCAAGTAAGTCAAAATGTATACATAGAGGTCCTTTATTGACTGGACTAAGTATAAATGAGCCAAAAATGATCAAATTTGACATTTTTCGATAGAAAAAACATTTTTTGAAAATTTCCGATTTTACAACTAGAATGTCATGACTATACAAATCATTGAAATTTTGATCAAAGTAAGTCAAAATGTATACATAGAGGTCCTTTATGACTGGACTAAGTATAAATAAGCCAAAAATGACCAAATTTGACATTTTTCGAAAGAAAAAACATTTTTTGGAAATTTCCGATTTTTCAACTAGAATGTCATGACTATACAAATCATTGAAATTTTGATCCAAGTAAGTCAAAATGTATACATAGAAGTCCCTTATGACTGGACTAAGTATAAATAAACCAAAAATGATCAAATTTGACATTTTTAGATAGAAAAAACATTTTTGAAAATTTCCGATTTTTCAAC